>NC_086111.1:21438871-21608871 GCF_963921235.1 Mobula hypostoma
GTGATACACTGTCAGTGTGTGGTACTGAGGGAGTGATACACTGTCAGTGTGTGGTACTGAGGGAGTGATACACTGTCAGTGTGTGGTACCGAGGGAGTGATACACTGTCAGTGTGTGGTACCGAGGGAGTGATACACTGTCAGTGTGTGGTACCGAGGGAGTGATACACTGTCAGTGTGTGGTACCGAGGGAGTGATACACTGTCAGTGTGTGGTACCGAGGGAGTGATACACTGTCAGTGTGTGGTACCGAGGGAGTGATACACTGTCAGTGTGTGGTACCGAGGGAGTGATACACTGTCAGTGTGTGGTACTGAGGGAGTGATACACTGTCAGTGTGTGGTACCGAGGGAGTGATACACTGTCAGTGTGTGGTACCGAGGGAGTGATACACTGTCAGTGTGTGGTACCGAGGGAGTGATACACTGTCAGTGTGTGGTACCGAGGGAGTGATACACTGTCAGTGTGTGGTACCGAGGGAGTGATACACTGTCAGTGTGTGGTACTGAGGGAGTGATACACTGTCAGTGTGTGGTACTGAGGGAGTGATACACTGTCAGTGTGTGGTACCGAGGGAGTGATACACTGTCAGTGTGTGGTACTGAGGGAGTGATACACTGTCAGTGTGTGGTACCGAGGGAGTGATACACTGTCAGTGTGTGGTACTGAGGGAGTGATACACTGTCAGTGTGTGGTACTGAGGGAGTGATACACTGTCAGTGTGTGGTACTGAGGGAGTGATACACTGTCAGTGTGTGGTACCGAGGGAGTGATACACTGTCAGTGTGTGGTACCGAGGGAGTGATACACTGTCAGTGTGTGGTACCGAGGGAGTGATACACTGTCAGTTTGTGGTACCGAGGGAGTGATACACTGTCAGTGTGTGGTACCGAGGGAGTGATACACTGTCAGTGTGTGGTACCGAGGGAGTGATACACTGTCAGTGTGTGGTACCGAGGGAGTGATACACTGTCAGTGTGTGGTACTGAGGGAGTGATACACTGTCAGTGTGTGGTACCGAGGGAGTGATACACTGTCAGTGTGTGGTACTGAGGGAGTGATACACTGTCAGTGTGTGGTACCGAGGGAGTGATACACTGTCAGTGTGTGGTACCGAGGGAGTGATACACTGTCAGTGTGTGGTACCGAGGGAGTGATACACTGTCAGTGTGTGGTACCGAGGGAGTGATACACTGTCAGTGTGTGGTACTGAGGGAGTGATACACTGTCAGTGTGTGGTACTGAGGGAGTGATACACTGTCAGTGTGTGGTACTGAGGGAGTGATACACTGTCAGTGTGTGGTACTGAGGGAGTGATACACTGTCAGTGTGTGGTACTGAGGGAGTGATACACTCTGAGTGTGTGGTACTGAGGGAGCGATACACTGTCAGTTTGTGGTACTGAGGGAGTGATACACTGTCAGTGTGTGGTACGGAGAGAGTGCTGCACTGTCAGTGTGTGGTACTGAGGGGGTGATACACTCTGAGTGTGTGGTACTGAGGGAGTGATACACTGTCAGTGTGTGGTACCGAGGGAGTGATACACTGTCAGTATGTGGTACCGAGGGAGTGATACACTGTCAGTGTGTGGTACCGAGGGAGTGATACACTGTCAGTGTGTGGTACTGAGGGAGTGATACACTGTCAGTTTGTGGTACCGAGGGAGTGATACACTGTCAGTTTGTGGTACCGAGGGAGTGATACGCTGTCAGTGTGTGGTACCGAGGGAGTGATACACTGTCAGTGTGTTGTACCGAGGGAGCGATACACTGTCAGTTTGTGGTATGGAGGGAGTGATGCACTGTCAGTGTGTGGTACCGAGGGAGTGATACACTGTCAGTGTGTGGTACTGAGGGAGTGATACACTGTCAGTGTGTGGTACGGAGGGAGTGATACACTGTCAGTGTGTGGTACGGAGGGAGTGATACACTGTCAGTGTGTGGTACGGAGGGAGTGATACACTGTCAGTTTGTGGTACGGAGGGAGTGATACACTGTGAGTGTGTGGTGCTAAGGGAGTGATACACTGTGAGTGTGTGGTGCTAAGGGAGTGACACACTGTCACTGTGTGGTACTGAGTGAGAGGGGGTGGTGCACTGTCAGTGGTATGTTGCTAAGGGAGGGATAGTGTGGTATTGAAGGAATGCTACACTATGAGAGATCAAAATGATAGGCAGCAATATCTCCTGTCAATCTGATCGTCTTCTTACTGATGTATTTAATTCCCTGTGATACTCATTTTAAAAACATTAAAATTGGTGCATACAATTTTTAAAGAAATGCTTCAGCAGAATTGTGATATGAGAACAAATGAACTGAAACCATCAAGTTTCTCATTAAAACACCTCCATGAAATAAGTCGAAAATAAATAATTAACTTGCCGGCTTTCATGTCCTCATTACTTTCCAGTTGAGTACTTTAAAACTGGTGTAATATGAGTCTGAAGTCCTGCACCAAAGTATCAAGAACATCTACTTCCTTTCAACCAACATGCATTGATCTCATCACTGCAGTTTTGCAACACTATGCATTATAATAAACACTGTTTATTTTTGTCCTGACCGACTTCTTTCCTGGAAAACGTGGATCATTTATGTTTTCCTTCTGAACGTTATGAAAATGAAGCTCTGTATCTATGATGCTGCCGGGAAGTTTTTCATTGCTCCTCTGTACTTGGGCTTATGACAATCAACTCAACTTTGACATTGATCTGGAGGGCTGAGTGTGGGTGGCTTGTTTTGGGATTGAAGAGATAAAAATTCCCAACTAAATTCTAAGGAATCGCAGAAGACCTAGTTCTGTGGTTTGTCGTCTACATGGTGTTCAGAGACAGAACTGTGAGTCTGCTCATTCCAGACGTGTGGAGTTCGATTCAACCTGACAGCATCAGGTGAAATGTAAAACCATTGCAAGCTCGCGGGGATGAGCAGCAACACCTGGGGCTTTGAGGAACGTGCTCAACTCCTTGATTGCAACTGCACACAATCATGGAAGCATTTTCATTTTTAATATATGCCATAATGACACTGAAAACACAATGAAGGGAATTATATTTTTCTGAAGATATGATTTTTCAATGAACATTAAACATCAGAAAGATGATTTTGAATCCTGTAGTCCTAGAACATTGAACAGTAAAATGCAGGAACAGGCTCTTTGGCCCATAGTGTTGTGCTGGACTAATTTAACTAGCAACTGAACTGATCCCTTCTGCTGATACAATGTCCATACTCCTCCATTTTCTGCACATCCATGTGCCTATCTAAGGCCTCGTAACTAGCTCTATCATTTAGCTTCCACTACCATCCCTGGGCAGTGCATTCCAGATATCCGCCGCTCTCTGTGTGAATCCTTGCTCCTTCCTGTACAAGGCAGGAGAATGGAGTTGAGAGGGATAATAAATCAGCCATGATGGAATGGCAGAGCAGGCTCAAAGGGCTGAATGGCCTACTTCTGCTCCTATGTCTTATGGTTTTAATCTCCTCTGAAGTATCCCCCTCTCACACTACAGTAAATGCATGCCAGCTAGCATTAGATTTTTCGACCCTGGGAAAACGATACCGGCTATCTACTCTATCTATACCTCCCTATAAACTTCAATCAAGTCACACTTTAGCCTCCATCAGTCCACAGGTAACAAGCCAGGCATGTGCAGCCCTTCTCCATGGCACACGCCTTCTAATCCAGGAACAATCCAGACAAACCTCTTCTACACCCTCTCCGAAGTCCCCACATCCTTCCCTTACTTAGGTGACCAGACCTGAGCACAATATTCCAGCAGCGGCCTAACCACATGTATAAACTGCAACACAACTTCCTGACCCTTGAACTCAATGCTTTGCCTCATACAGGAAAACGTACTGCACACCTTCTTTACCACCCTGTCAACCTGTGCAGCCACTTTCAGAGCGTTATCGATTTAGACCCCAAGATCCCAAGATCCCTCAGTATATCAAAGGTATGGACTACATTCACACAAGCAGTGCCCTTCTGGAAAGGGGCGCTGTCATTTAACTGAGGGGTGCCAGGTATCAGTGGAAGAGAAAATTGATTTAGAACATTAAAAAAACATTCAGCAAGCAATGAGGAAGTGCTACATGATCGGACCATTCACCATGGTGAGATACTATAAGCAGTTGGTCCAGAACTGAATACCAATGTGGTATGGGAAAGGCAGAATTTCTCTCATCATCTAGAACAATGTTAGTTTGTCAAATAATATCACATGGTTGAAAACTCGTTTCTTGCTTGGAAATTGGCAGTTATCTTTACAGACTAAAGAGGAAATATTTTTTGCTTTCTCCAAAGAACTTGAAATGCTGTAAGTTTGTAAAATCTACCCATTTGTCACTATGGAGACACAAGAGACTGAAGATGCTGGAAGTCGCCACAAGAACCCTGCTTCAGCCATTATCATTTTGTATTTAATATCAGTTCTTAGCAGATGCCAACTCTCTGCTAAAATAAGATGTCAGACTGCCAAGCTGGTAGTAATCCCAATCAGTTTCGCACTCAATGCTCACAGCTGGTATCTCAGTCTCTAGTCCTGCAGCCTGGCAGCATCACAACATAACTCCCACCCCTAGTGAACTCAGTGTTATTCCTATCGAGGCACACTCTGCAGAAAGGAAATGGTGTGGAACAGAAGTCTGGCTGTACGATGACGATTGCACTGTGGCCAGCTCTGCTTGTAATACCTCAATAACAAAGAAACCCACAGCGACTTGCATATAAACGTGGCAAAAGTATGCGAATGAAAACTTTTGAGCATTTATTTTTGCTAAGATTTTGGCAGATTTACAGTAATTTGCCTCTCCTAAACTGGACACCATTGGAAGGGTTTGTTGGTGAAACTTGCAGCATTAAGAATTCTCCCTGAGTCTTTTGGGAATTAAACATCTGGCCAACATAGCTAGAATGGGTAGCATGAATAAGCACCAACGGTTCAAGCTAAAGTAAGGGCAACCTTATTTAAATATATTAGATCGTAAATGGCTTGACAGCTAAATGGGTAGATGTTGAGATGTTTGCACTAGTGGGACAGTCATGAACAAGAGGTCATAGTTGCAAAATAAAGGACTTATCATTTAAGACTGAGATGCACAGAAAATTCTTCTGTCAGAGGGTAGTGAATCTCTGGATCTCTCTGCCCCTGAAAGTGCTGGAGGCTGGATCATCAGATGTATTTAAGATGAAGATAGATAGATATTTGAAAGATCATGGAATTGAGGGTTATGGGGAACGGGCACGGAAGAGGAGTTAAGATCAGACATGATCATTTTGAAAGTTAGGGTACAGACGACCTATTTCTGCTTCCATTTTCCTATTTTCATGGCTTCCAAAGGAGCAACAGTGGACCCAGAATGGTCCGATATCAATCTAAACTAACCTCATATCACCCAGCACACCAGAAGGCTTTTTATTGGATCCAGACAAAACAAATAGGAAGTACCCTTTTCACTCAGAAGAGGGGTCACAGGAATCAGATATATATTTTAGCAGTACAGCCCTTTGGGCCATGATGTTGTAATGACCTTTTAGCCAACTTTAAGATTAATCTAACCCTTAAGACCATAAGATATAGGGGTAGAATAGGCCATTCAGCCCATTGAGTCTGCTCTGCCATTCCATCATGGCTGATCCCAGATCCCACTCAACCCCATATACCTGCCTTCTCACCATATCCCTTGATGCCTTGACCAATCAGGAAACTATCAACTTCCGCTTTAAATATACTCATGGACTTGGCCTCCACCGCAGTCTGTGGCAGAGCATTCCATAGATTCACTACTCTCTGGCTGAAAAAAATTCCTCCTTACCTCTGTTCTAAAGGGTTACCCCTCAATTTTAAGGCTGCGCCCTCTAGTTCTAGATATGCCCACCATAGGAAACATCCTCTCCACATCCACCCTATCCAGTCCTTTCAACATTTGGTAGGTTTCAATGAGATTCCCACACATTATTCTAAACTCCAGTGAGTACAGGCCCAAAGCTGCCAAACACTCCTCATATGTTAACCATATCATCCTTGTGAACCTCCTCTGGACTCTCTCCAATGACAACACATCCTTTCAGAGATATGGGGTTCAAAACTGTTGACAATACTCCAAGTTCGACCTGACTGGTGTCTAATAAAGCCTCAGCATTATCTCGCTTTTATCTTCTATTCCCCTTGCTATTATAGTTTCCCCTCCTAGATAACCCTCTATTTTTCTATCATCCGTGTGGCTATTTAAAAGTTTCTTAAATGCTCCTAATGTACCTCCTACACCATCAGGGCAGGGTGTTCCATGCACCTGCCACTCTCTGTGTAAAGAGCTTACCGCTATACTTTCCCCCAATCACCTTAAAATTATGCCCCCTCGCATTAGCCACTTATGCCTTGGGGAAAAGTCTCTGGCTATCCACTCGATCCACGCCTCTTATCATCTTGTACACCTCTATCAAGCCACCTTTCATCCCTTCTCCTTTCACCTTTCTCATTCCAAAGAGAAAAGCACCAGCTTGCTTAACCCATCCTCATAAGGCATGCATTCTAATCAAGACAGCATCCTGGTAGATCTCCTCTACACCCTCTCTAAAGCTTCTACATCCTTTCTATAATGAGGCAACCAGAACGGAAGACAATTTAAAGTAATTGGTGAAAGGATTTAGAGGAGAGATATCTTATTATAGTGTGGGCACGTAGCCAAGTGGTTAAGGCATTCGACTAGCGACCTAAAGGTTGTGAGTTCGAGACCCAGCCGAGGCAGCATGTTATGCCCTTGAGCAAGGCACTTAACCACACAGTGGCCTGCGACGACACTGGTGCCAAGTTGTATCAGCCCTTGCCCTTCCCTTGGACAACATCGGTGTCGTGGAGAGGGGAGACTTACAGCGTGGGCAACTGCCGGTCTTCCATACAACCTTGCTCAGGCCTGCGCCCTGGAGAGTGAAGACTTTCCAGGCGCAGATCCATGGTCTCACAAGACTAACGGATGCCTTTATTATTTATTATTATCTTGTTACAAAAGCTCGCTGGCATGTGGAACCAGTGATGGAGGCAGAAAGATTTATCATATTGAAATAGAGCTTGGCATGTATACGATGTCCACATCCATAACACCCATGAAAGCATTTATTTCTCCAGTCCTGCTGAAGGGTCTCAGCCCGAAACATCGACTGTCCTCTTTTCTATAGATGCTGCCCGCCTGCTGAGTTCCTCCAGCATTTTGTATGTGTGGATTTCCAGCATCTGCAGATTTTCTCTTGTTTATGAAAATACTGTTCTTGTGTTCAATAACAGGCAAAAAAGGACTTCCTAGTCCATTCAACTTGTCTAAGACAACTGACGTTCCTTGTTCTTTATGAGCTGTTGCTTAGGGAGGCAAAATAGATAGATAGATACTTTATTGATCCCAGAGAAAATTACAGTGTCACAGTAGCTTTACAAGTGCACAGATATAAATATCAGAAGAGGAGCAGAATGAATAAAAAAAATAAGTTACCACAAACAGTCAAACAGGAAGGGGTCATCACTTGCCGAGCTATAGGTTGACTAATAGCTGAGGGTAAGAATGACCTCACATAGTGCTCTTTGGAGCAGCACAGTTGTCTTAGTCTATCACTGAAAGTGCTGCTCCTTCTAGCCAAGGTGGCATGCAGAGGGTGAGAAACATTGTCCAGAAGGGCCAGGATTTTCCATAGCATCCTTTGTTCTACAGTGCGATGAATGTTGATTTTGGTGAGGTGGAAGGTGGATAAAATTCAGAGAAGTATGTCTATTATGCAAGGAATCTGGAGTCCTAACAATGGCCCTTTAAGTGTTATAGAGTCTCAGAATCAGCACAGCATAGAAATGGCCTCTTTGGTCCAATTAGTCCATGCCTATCAACAGTCAACTCACTTGCCTCTATTAGGCCTGTGTTCCTCCACACCTTTCCTGTCCAAGTATCTGATCAAATGCCTTTTCAATATTGTAAATACGTCTAACTCCACCACCTTGTCCCAGATAATCACCAACCAGTGTGTGAGAAACATATCCTTTGGGTCTCATTAAAATTTCTCCCCTGTCACGTTAAACCCATCCCCTCTAGACTCATCAGCCCAGGGTGAAACTCTGTGACTATCTATGCCCTTCAAAATCTTGCAAACCTCTATCTGGTCTCCCCACAGGCTCCTATGTTCCAGTGAGGTTAAAAACCACATCCTTCTTACATCCTTCTACATCCTTCCTGTAGTCTGGTGCGCAACAGTGAATAGACTACAGAACGGTGCACAATGTTTGAAGAGTGGTTTTACACAGCTGTAATTTGGTATTCCATCTCTATGTTCAGCGCCTCAGTCTATGAGGGCAAACATGCCAAATGCTTTCTTCGCTACGCTATCCACTATTTTCAGGGAACTAGGCACCCCAAAGTCTTTTGATAGATTAACAGTCCTTTGGTCCCTGCCTTTATTGCACTTTACCCGCCAACATTTAAGTTCCAAATTGCTTTGCTTTGTACTTGTCCAAATTAAATTCCACTTGTCCTTTATACATTATTCAGCCTCATTGTTCTGAATTAAAACAAATAATAAGCAATGTTATTTATGTATTATTATTATTTGTTTTTGCCCATTTTATCTTCTTTTCAACATTGGTTGTTTGTCTGTGTAGTTTGTCAAAGATTCCATTGTATTTCTTTGTACCTACTGTGAATGCCCACAAGAAAATGAATCTCAGGGTAGTATACAGTGACAGATCCGTGCGTTGATAATAAATTTAGTTCGAACCTTGAACTTTAAACAAACTGAGTCATAAGTCTTTACCTAACAAAGTCCAGCAGGAAACCAAGGAATGAAAATCAGACATCCCACCTCTCCCGGAAGTTCTGGGAGTCTCCCGCATATTGATAGCGGCTCCCTGATGCCCGGAAATTATATACAATATCCCACAAAACGATTTTTTTGAGAGGGAGAGGGAGAGCGAGCATCCTAATTGGTCTCTCTTTGTGCTAAGTAGACCTATCAGTTTTCTTTGTGGGTGGCTCTGCAGTTGACCTCAAAAATAATGACAGTGTTGCTCGCTGCACTGTCTGCAACAGTGACTTTTCTACTGCCCATGGTGGGTTAAAATGTAAAATACATGTTGAGGTGAGTTTAACAGGTGTCATCCATTCATTAGCATAGCTAATGTTATTTAAACTAGCTGGCTAGCTGCTAAGGAGCTACTCTACTGATGTCCTACGTGATGACGCCAAACTCCCTGTAGACTTGCTTAAAGTTGTAATAGAATAAACATGATAATATAATATAATATATGTACATATTTTAATGTCACATTTTCTGCATATACCCAACTTGGTTTACAGATTAGACAAAATCACTAAACAAAGTATTACATACACCCTTGGAGGTCGACCGGGTTTGGGGGGGGGGAGGAAATATGAGGTTGCGGGGGGCGGGGCTGCTACCTCCCTGAAATGAGTGTTTGCAGGGTGGAATGTCTGGAAAATGATTCTCACTTCTCCAGCCAGATCAACAGAATCAAACACACTCCAAGTCTTATGTGGAAAGGACCTGAAATAATATTGCTACAGTGATGAAATAAAGAACATTGTATTTCCTGAATAATGCATCCTGAGGAGTCAGGCCTACTCTGCTAAGGACAATTTCTTGTGTTCCTGGCTCAAATGTGTCTGATAAAACCTTGTTCTAGGCTTTGGCAGGACTAAAAGCAGAGTTGGTGATAACACGTCTACTGCAACATCAAAACTGCTGTGTTACCTATTAGAGCTTTGCTCAACAGATAACCCTGCGGACTCGTTAAGAATGTTTGACACACTGAGGGTGCAGGGCTGCAGTATAATCAACAATTCCAGCCAACAGTTTTCCACGGTGTGAAAAAAAGAAATCGTGAAATTGACCATTCCCTAGGGGCTCCCTTGGCCCCTGGAGTCTAAATCTTGGCACGATAGGACTGGAACCACAAAGAGTCACTATTTGCTTACTTTTTTCACTAGGAGGCAGGTGTGAAACCGCATACCTGACAGAAGCAGAAAATTTGTGCAGAATCCCACCGTGCATTTGGCATCATTAACTTTTAACGACACTTGGGAATAAACAGTAAGCCACTCTCCCACTCATGATGGTACTGCTCAACAGCTTTGTACCATGTTACACAGGACCAGAAAGGAAGGGGAGGCACTTACTCTGTAGGGACAAGGTCTGTGGTACTAAAGGCTGGAATGATAAGATCATTCAGCCCCACATCAATTCTATACCAAATTTCAGATTTCCAACATCCGAATATTCTTATTTTTATTGTCTAGTTCCAACTTTCAGGCCCTTTTGTCATCGCAATTTTTTCTCCACCATTTATTTATCCAATTCCTTCTTGAAGGCCTGAAACCAAAAGCCTGAAGTCCCACACCACCAAGTTCAAGGACAGCTACCTCCTATAGGAAGGTGTATGGTGTAATGCCCTTCATTAGTCAGAAGATTGAGTTCAGCAGACCATGAAGTAATGTTGCAATTCTGTAAAGCGGGTTAATACTATACTTAGAGCTCTGGTCACCTCATTATACAAAGGCTATGGAAGTCTTAGAGGGCTTGCAGAGGAATTTACCAGGCTGCTGCCTGGATTACAGAACTTGGCTTATGAGGAAAGGTTAAGTGTTCAACCTTTAGTGCTTTCGTCTTTGAACTGATGGAGGGTCTTAGGTGAGTTAACAGAGTTACACAGACAAAATGCTGGAGGAACTCAGCAGATCAGGCAGCACCTATGGAGGAAAATGAACAGTCAACATTTCAGGCTAAAGCCCTTCATCAGGACTGCTCAGTTCCTTCAGCATTTTGTGTGTGTTGCTCAGCATTTCCAGCATCTGCAAAATCTCTCGTGTGTCCAGCTTCAGAGTTGTATAAGATTACAAGAGGTGGACAACCAGCAGCTTCTTCCCAGGGCAGTGAAGACCATTAAAGTGAAGTGGAGGAAGGTTTAGGGAGGATACCTGAGGACAATTTTTTCCTGGAATTGCCTGCAGGGGTGGTGGTAGAGGCTGATATATCAGGAACATTTAAAATAAGATAGGCACAGGGATGAAGGGAAAAAGGAGGTGTGTGTGCCGGTGATAGGCTATTTAGAAGATTGATTGGATTGATTGTGGAATAAGCACAACATCATGGGCAACACTATGACCACTTTAATAACTTAGTCCTAAAATCACCCACAGCGTCGGTGTGCAGCGTTGCAGTAACTGAAATGCTCCTGGGCACATAGCCTTCGTTGCCTTGCAGCTGGAATTGGACACAGCTAGAAAAAGTTTACGGAACATGAAAGATTTTCTTTGTTGTACGGTATTTCATTATATCCTTCAATTAATAAATAAAATAAAAAGTATGCTATTTTCCAATTTGCATTTTAAACATTCATAGAGTGCATATTACATAAAAAAATAAATAAAGTACCATACAGAGTTTCAGGCCATGTAAAAATTTCCTGCTCAGAACAATGGTTGGTCTGCACAGCTGCAAAAAAAAATTGAAGGAACTTTGACTAAAATGGTCTTTTTTTAGTTCTAATTGTGTTCTTTTATTTAATGTTTTATTAATTTTACTTAAAATATGTTTAATTTATGTTTTTTGTTAATATTGCTAAAATGACGCTTTGAACATGTGATGCTCTGCAACAATGTCTTTCGTTGCAATCATGTACTTGTGCAGATGACAATAAACAACTTTGGCTTTCAAGGCCTTGAACTGTGGAGGAGATAGACAACATGTGGAATACAGTACAGCCTTTTCAAAGGCGTGAAACAGATAACAACTATTCCACTAAAGCATCTGTGTATCATGCCAGGAATATAGAATGATAGCATTCATCTCCCTTTCCCTCGCAGGGTCCATGACAGGAAGCCTGGGCAGATTTTCATGTGGTACATGAGGTATTATTGGCATACGACACACAACAGTAGAGAAGTTCTCTACTGTTATCTGAGCTGCATTTTGAGGTGGCAAACAGCAAACAATGTGCCGTCTGATGGTGATAGTACTGAGAGGTGACAGTTTTTGATGTAGCAGCATGTCCGAAAGGACTTTTCATGAGCTTTATGTTTGAGACTGAGGATCACATCCTACAGATGACCAAGAGCTCTGTCAAATATTTGGATGTAAAAGATCACCTCAACAAAGGGAAGAGTTATGAACATGGCGAGAGTTGGGAAAAGAAAGTCACAGTTTAGAGCTTTACTGGCAAAAGACATTTGTTGCTGATGATGGAGAGATTAAAGTCCAGTTGCCATAAATGCTGGAATTGAAGGACAGATGCTTCAAGAGCTGAGGAGGGAAGGGTGAGTTCAACACAGTCTTGCTGAGAACAAGAGGAGATCGTAACCTTTGATCCCGACAGAATTGTGTGATTGGGGCATCAGATTCAGAAACAGATTTATTTATAGATTCTTATTTAGTAAGGGCATCAAAGGTTATGGGGAAAGGGCAGGTGAATGGGGATAATAAATCAGCCATGATGGAATGGCAGAGCAGATTGGCATAACTCTGCTCTTAAGTCTTGTGGTCTTATCATTGATTATATAACACGAAATTTATTGTTCTGCAGCAGCAGCACAGTGCAGTACAAAGACATACAATTACTAGAACTAGGGATCACAGGTTAAGGGTAAAAGGTGAAATATTTAAGGGGAACTTTTTCACTCAGAGGGTGGTGGGTTGAGCTGCCAGTGGAAGTGGTCAATTTCAGCACTTAGGAAAAATTTGTATAAGTGCACGGATGAGGAGGGTTATGGAGGCTATGGTCCAGTTGCAGGTCGATGGGACTAGGCAGGATAACAGTTCAGCATGGACTAGATGGGCCAAAGGGTCTGGGACTGTGCTGTAGTTATTTATCACTCCATGACTCCTCTATCAATTAGAAAAATATACAAACAGCTGAAAAAAATGACTATAAGGTGGTGTTCATGCTGTTCATAAATCTGATGACAGGAGGGAGGAGGCTGTTTCTGAATTGTTGAGTGTGGGTCTTCAGGGAGGTTGTGTGGGCGGAACTCAGTATTTAGAAATGCAGAACAGTTCAGTTGGTAAATGATGAATAGGGATACATATGGACACAAAAACATAGCACACAAGCTTGAATGTGATGGAAAGAGAAGCCGGAGGTTAGAGCTAGGAGTAATGTTGCTCTTCACTTCATAAGACTGTCCCTGGACACCAAGCTTTGGTGACAATACTATGATGTTAGACAGACTGAGGTTATCACAGCATCATGCAGCACAGGGGGCAGTTCAGCCCATCGTTTCTCTGCTGCGTCATAGAATAGGTCCTGCAGCTCACCAAACCTGTATTAATAATTAAGCACACGTTTATTCTAATCCAACAGTAATCCTATTTATTCTCTCCCTAAATCCATCATCTTTCCTCAGACTCAACTATACACCTTCATTAGTGGCGAATTATACTGGATAATTAATCTAACAACCCTCAGTGACCCTTTGCCTGATTGCAGTTACCATCTTATCATTTACACAACTTGTGTCTTATGGAAACTCCCAGAACCAGACAGTCATTTGCAGTTTTCCAGAGCGTTTTTAAGCAAGGGCTATCCATTTGTTCAGTCCTGCAGGTTATGAAAAGATTCCGCCTGACGGACACTTGGTGGACTTGGTGGATCATGGCGGATACTGAGACCAAAAAATGTTGATGACAAGGAGGAGGCTGTCAAGCCCACTAATCGAAGAATATACAGCAAAGAAACTAACAGCAGGATTACTCACTCCAATAATGGAAAATTATTGACAGGCATGGGAGCTAAATATGTCCTGTAAGCACTTGCTCAAATCTACTATTGATTCTACACAAGTTTGCCATTCCCAGAGTTTGACATTTTACTGAAGAGCTAAGTGACTGTTTTCTACCTAAGGAATAATTAACAGGGCTTAACTCACTTGGGGATACAAAGAAATGATTTGTACATTTCTCATCCAAAGGCACTTTGTAACTAATAAACAACACACAGAAATACTAGAGGAACTCGGCAAGTCAAGGAGCATCCACACAGGGAAATAAAATAGATGCTTCAGGCCGTCACCCTTCATAACCCGAAAATGACTGTTCATTCCCCTCTATAGATGCTGCCTGGCCTGCTGAGTTCCTCCAGAATTTTGTGTGTGTTGCTTTAGATTCCCAGCATCTGCAGAACTCCTTGTGGCTAAGAACCAGTGATGGCTAAAGTCTGAACTTTGGTTGTCCAGTATATCACTGTATCTGGTTGTCGATACATCAAGAGAAGAGCTGCAGCTCGGTGATATCATTGTGTGTGAATGCTGCCTTTCCCTAATATGACTTTAATCCGGGAAGAGGGAATCATGATGGGTCTAGCTCAGTCTGAAAGTCGTAACCAGGATCAGAGTATAACACAGTACAGCACAGACAGGCCTTCATTGTGAAAACTTCAGCTGATCCCATCTACCAATCCATGTCCCTATCAAGGATCATCTTTATTCCCCATATACATTTACATATATTAGGAATTTGCTCTAGTGTGTTGGGCAGAGTGCTAGATGCAACAAAAACCAGTAACAGCAATTATAAAAAAAAAATTAAACTTCTCCCCTCTCACCCTAAATCACTCCAGTATTTAATGTGAGGAAACACACTCTGGCTGTCTACTCTAGCTACGCCACTCATGATTTTGCATACTTCTGTCAGGTCACCCCTCAGCCACTGATGCTCCGGAGAAAACAAACCAGGTCTGTCTCATCATCATTGTGTGCCGTCTCGTCTGACAGGTGATCATGGTCTCATGACCATGATTGTTCTTGGCAAATTTGTCGACATATATGGTTTTATGTTGCCTGCTCCGGGCAGTGCCTTAACAAGATGGGTGACCCCAGCCATCATCAATACCCTTCGGAGATTGTCTGCCTGATGTTAGTGGTTGCATAGCCGGGACATGTGACATACACAAGTTACATATGACCATCTAGCACCTGATCCCATGGCTTCCCTGATCCGAGGGGGGAGGGGGTGCTAAGCAGGTACTAAACTTTGCCCAAGTGTGACCTGCAGGCCAGCAGAGGGAAAGGGCAGCTTACACTTCCTTCGATGGAGCTGTATCCCCACAAATCTGTCCAAACTCCCTTTATTGGTAATACTCTCTAAACCTGGTAAACATCTCCTGCACCCTCTCCAAAATCTCCACATCCCTCCTGTAATGTGATGACCACAACTGTACACAATACTCCAAATGAGGCCGAATCAAAGATTTATACAGCTGCAATGTGACATCCCAATTTATATACTCATTGACTTGACTGATGAAGGCATTTGAAAAAAATGGTCACATCAGTCTTACAGGGAGCGCGAAGTTCAATTAGTATTTTTACTAACGCATACATTGTAAACTACCTGCAAAAGAAAACAGTCTAGCTCCACTTTTGAAACATCTTGCTCAGAGGATATTAACCAATAACACACACAAAACACTGGAGGAAGTCAACAGGTTAGGCAGTATCTACAGAAATGAATTACCAGTCAATGTTTCAGGTTGAGACCCTTCCTCAGGACTGGAAAGGAAGGGGGAAGACACCAGAATAAAAAGGTTGGGGGAAGGAGAAGGAGGACTAGTTTGAAGGTGATAGGTGAAGTCAGGTGAGTGGGAAAGGTAAAATGCTGGAGAAGAAGGGTCCTGATTGGAGAAGAGAGTGGACCATGAGAGAAAGGGAAGAAGGAGGGCAATGGGCAGGTGAAGAGAAGAGATGAGAGACCAGAGAAGAAGAGGGAAGGAGTTGGGAATTTTTTTGGGGGAAGGAGAAATTGATGCCTGTGCCATCAGATTGGGCATTACCCAGACAGAATAAGAGGAGTTGCTCCTCCATCCTGAGAGTGGCCTCATCGTGGCAAAAGAGGAGGCTAGGGACTGACATGTCCCAGTGGGAATGCGGATAGGAATTACGATATTTGATCACCAGAAAATTGTGCTTTTGGCAGAACATGCCCCAATGTTTACATATTTTCTTATGATATAGAAGGAGGTTGCTCTGCCCAGTGGACAATCCCATTCCTTCGCGCACCCCCCCCACCCTCCCCAACTTATTTCCCTGTGTCCTATTCCCTCCCACTTGCCAATAAATGCTTCTCAATTCTCCCACCACCCACTTACACCAAGACAACTTACAGTACCCATTTACCTAGCAGCACATCTTTGTGTGAAACTTACAGTAGAGAATGAATGTTATGGCAACATTATTACAACACCAGCAACCTAGGTTCAATTCCCACTGCTGTCTGTAAGGAGATTACACATTCTCCCCGTGACCACATGAATTTCCTCCAGGTTTTCATACATTCCAAAGACACAGGGGTTAGTAGGTTAATTGATCACATGGGTGTAATTGGGTGGCGTGGGCTCATTGGGCCGGAAGGGCCTTTTACTGTGTTGAATTTCTAAATAAAAAATAAAATGTGCTCTTCATTCCCTCCTACAAGTTAAAGTGGCTCATAGGGCTTATATGACCAAGGATAAGTTATCTCGTTTTTACAGGGACATATCTCCCTACTGTGATAGGTGTAACAATGGAGAACCTTCACTTATTCATATGTTTTGGACATGCCCAAGTCTTGGAAAATATTGGAAGGAAGTATTCCAAACTTTTTCTGTACTCTTTAAAGTAAATTTTAAGCCTAATCCTTTGACTGCCCTATTTGGTATTGTTGGAAGGAAAGATATCATTTTGAAGACATCTGATTTGCATATTCTGGCTTTTATCTCTCTTACGGCTAGGAGCACGCTTTTGTTTAAGTGGAAGGATGCTGTTCCGCCTAATCATGCTCAGTGGTTACGGGATGTTATGGTATGCCTAAATTTAGAAAAGATTCTTTGTTCAATTTCTGAATCTAACCAAGGTTTTCAAAATTTTTGGGGGCCATTTTTAAATTATTTTCATAATCTTTGACTTATTTTGGTTAATAGTACATTTTATTATCTGATAAGTTTTTTTTTCTTTTTTTTCACAAACAGCTTCGACTTTGGTAGTGGGTGTAGATCCTTTTTTTAATAAAATTGTTTATATTCTAATATAATCTATATGAATATAGAGCAAAGAGGTCGTTAATGTGATTCAATATACTGTATCTGCTATTACTATATTTTTTCTTTTATTTTATAATATGCATTCTCTTGAACTCTGTATTCTATACAGAAATCAATAAAAAGTATTGGAGAAGAAATAGAAATAAAAATAAATATGTAAATTATAATAAATAAAAAATAAGTAAATATATTCAATTCTGGTCACCTCACTACAGGAAGGATGTGGATAGTATAGTATCAGAATCAGGTTTATTATCACCGGCATGTGTCATGAAATTTGTTAACTTAGCAGCAGTAGTTCAATGCAAAACATAATATAGAAGAAAACAAAAATAATAATAAATAAATAAATAAATAAATATATAAATAAATTGCAATATACATATATTGAATAGATTAAAAATCATGCCAAAAAAACGTAAATAATATATATTTAAAAAGTCCAAGGGTTCATTGTCCATTTAGAAATCAGGTGGCAGAGGGGAAGAAGCTGATCCTGAATCGCTGAGTGTGTGTCTTCAGGCTTCTGTACCTCCTTCCTGATGGTAACAGTGAGAAAAGGGCATGCCCTGGGTGCTGGAGGTCCTTAATAATGGATGCTGCCTTTCTGAGACACCGCTCCCTGAAGATGTCCTGGGTACTTTGTAGGCTAGTACCCAAGATGAAGCCAACTAAATTTACAACCCTCTGCAGCTTTTTTAGGTCCTGTGCAGTAGCCCCCCCCCCCCCCACCCATACCAGACAGCCTGTCAGAATGCTCTCCATGGTACATCTACAGAAGTTTTGAGTGTATTTGTTGACATACCAAATCTCTTCAAACTCCTAATAAAGCATAGCCACTGTCTTGCCTTCTTTATAACTGCATCAATAGTTGGGACCAGGTTAGATTCTCAGAGATCTTGACACCTAGGAACTTGAAACTGCTCACTCTCTTCATTTCTGATCCCTCTATGAGGATTGGTATGTGTTCCTTCATCTTACCCTTCCTGAAATCCACAATCAGCTCTTTCGTCTTACTGATGTTGAGTGTAAGGCTATTGCTGCGACACCAGTCCACTAGTTGGCATATCTCGCTCCTGTACGCCATCTTGTCACCATCTGAGATTCTACCAACAAATTTATAGATGATATTTGAGCTATGCCTAGCCGCACAGTCATGGTTATATAGAGAGAGTGCAGAGGAGATTTACAAGGATGTTGCCTGGATTGGAGAGCATGCCTGATGAGAATAGGCTGAGTGAACTTGGCCTTTTCTCCTTGGAGTGGTGGAGGATGAGAGGTGACCTGACATAGGTGTATAAGATGATGAGAGACATTGATATGTGGATAGCCAGAGGCTTTTTCCCCAGGGCTAAAATGGCTAACACGAGGGGGCATAGTTTTAAGGTGCTTGGAAGTAGGTACAAGTGGGATGTCAGAGCTAACTTCTTTACACAGAGAGTGGTGGGTGCATAGAATGTACTGCCAGTGACAGTGATAGAGGTGGATACGATAGTCTTATAAGAGACTCATAGGTACGTGAAGCTTAGAAAAATAGAGGGCTATACAGTAGGGAAATTCTAGGCAGTTTCTAGAGTAGGTTACATGGCCAGCACAACATCATGGGCCGAAGGGCCTGTAATGTGCTGCAGATTTCTATGTTCTGTGTTCTATAAACTCAACACTGACATCAGCCCAGGTGTGTAACCATCTTGCAGCAGGCAAGGTTAAATGCCAGGACTGCACTCTGCAACAGCTCTGTGTAGGCAAAGGACTGAAAGTCTGGATTATTACCACAGCGTTGTCAAAGCTCCGTCAAGTAAAATGAAGTGATGGCTTGCGATGCTGCTGCTCAACAGATCAAGTAACTGATACCTACAGCAGCAAGGTTAGGGAGCCTCAGGTGCTGTTTTATTCACATCCAAAGTAGTTAATTCCTTAGTCCATAACAAGAACAGATGCCATAGATTTAGTGCCAGTTTGATCTATGCACCATCAATCTCATTCCTGGTGGGAATGATAGTTCGTGACCTAAAGGGTAACTGGCTGCTGCAGGGAACTGGCTGACATCCCACATTGTCCTTTGCCGCTTGCAACATCGATTTTTTTCAGTGACACGTCGTGATGGAGGTCACAAATGTACGAGAGCAACTTTCTCCTGTCTCTGCTCAGCCCATACGGACAGGGACTGAAGTAATAATACGGAGAAACTGGAATGATCATCGCCATGATCGATTTCATAATTTAGATTAAGTTGAACTAGATACAGCAAGGGTAAAAATAAGACCATAAAACATAGGAACAGAATTAGGCCCACTGAGTCTGCACTGCCATTCCATCAAGGCCAATTCTGAACCCCATTCTCCTGCCTTCTCCCCATAACCCTAATCCCATTTGCCAACACATAACCTCCTAAACCTTTCCAACCCATGTATCTGTCTATAAAAACTAGTACCTGTAAACTGAAGACGCAGCTTTCAGATTCTTTTTAAAGTTTGGTTGGTTCATTAATAGACTTCTGGTTAGGAAATGAGGGTGATAGAGTGGTGCCAGTAGTAGAGCTGCTGCTTCATACTTCCAGTCACCTGGGGGATTCAGTCCTGGCCTCTGGTGCTGTCTGTGTCCTCTCCATGTGACCACACGGCTCTTCTCTGGTTTACCCCAACATTCCAAAGTCATGTGGATTAGAAGTTCAATTGGCCGCCGTAAATTGCTCCTAATGTGTAGCTGAGCGGTAGAATCTGGGGAGAATTGTGGGTAAAATAAATCATTTTAGTGTAAACAGATGCAAACTGGGAGAACTCAAAGGCCTGTTTCCGTGCTGGGGAACTTGACGATTTATGATAAACGGAGGAATTGAGGGTAATGGGGAAGCCATCATAATTTAGTCCCAATCATATTTCAATGTCCGCCCGGAAGCTGCATCTACCAGCACTGAAGCCTTATTTTTGAGAAATAAACACTCATGAATAGGCTCTGTGTCCAGGTGCCTGAGAACCCCCTCCCTCCTCTGTCCTAGCAGATGTTAATGGGCCCACCGTCATTTCACTTCATTCTCTGTATCTTTTAAAACAGCATTTGGCTTTGCAGCAGAGTGATTTCATCATTTGAATTCCAGACTGAAGCATTAATATGTTACTTTACTTCTGCTTCAATATGGCTAATATAATCAAAAGGAAATTGCTCTCCAAATCCCAACAAATGTTAATTAATCTATAATTGTATTCAGCACTTCTAATCAGGTCAAAGAATAGGTGATCTGTTTTCAACTGCCATGCATTAGCGGACTACCTATAAGTAATCATGAACACCGTTTAATTATTCATACTGTTTGCATGAAGAAGCAGTGTTGATTTTAAAAATGCAGGGAAGGATCTGACCTGGATACCTGTGTCTGACATGAAATCAACAAATCCTGGCTGGTGGCAAAAGCAAGTTGGCTATTCAACAAAGCATGAGTCACCATATCCCAAAACTCAAGAGAGAAATCATTGTGACAAATAGAAAGTGTTTAGCCTTTGAAGTAATAGAATCTTAATGAGGAAGGATAATTACGTTTGAATTGAAGGCAACTCCTTCACTGTTAAAAATGACTTCCCAGAATCAAAACTCTTGAGTTTCTGAACTAAATGGCATTTAATTATGTGCGAAATTCTCATACCAATAGATTATTTAGGTAAAAGCAAATTGCTGAGAATCTGAAATTTTAAAAAAATGGGAGAGAGAACAGTTAAATTGCCATTTAGCAGTTTCCTTTTTGGCAAGTGTATAAGCTATTATAATCAAAAGAAGTGTGATGTCATAATTGTAGACACCGTAAGGAGTGATACCGATGAGATTGTAATAGATAACGTCAAAATGACAAGCTTGTTTAACAGTTTTTTTTTATATATTGGAGGGCAAAATGCCAGCAATAACATGGAACTGAAATATATACTCAGTGGCCACATTATTAGATACCTCCTGCACCAAATAAAGTGGCCATTGATTGTATGTCCATAGTCTGCTTCTGTAACCCGTCCACTTCCGATTTCAAGGTGTTGCGCATTCAGAGAAGTTCTTCTGCACATGTTATAACACGAGCTTATTTACTGTCACCTTCCCGTCAGCTTGAACCAGTCCGGCCATTCTCCTCTGACCTCTCTCATTAACAGGGCGTTTTTGCCCACAGAACTGCAACTCGCTGGATGTTTTTTTGTGTCCTGCACCATGTTCTGCCAGCTCTAGAGACTGTTGTGTGTGAAACTTCCAGGAGATCAGCAGTTTTTGAAATACTCAAACCAACAACAATCATTCCTGGGTCAAAGTAACTTAGATTACATTCCTTCCCCTATTATGATGTTTGGACTGAACAACAACTGAACATCTTGACCGTGTTTTTACTTATTTATTTTATTTATTCAAAGATACAGAGTGGAATAAGCCCTCCTGATCCTCTGAGCCATCTCACACAGCAACCTACTAATTTAATCCTGGCCTCATCATGACACAACTTACAATGACCAATTGACCTACCAACCAGTATGTCGTTGGACTGCGGCAGGAAATCAGATCATCCAGAGGAAACCCATGCATTCCACGGGCAGGACGTGCGTACTCTAGACAGGACTCTGAGGTTGAACTCTTAACTCTGACATGGCAAGCTGTAATAGCGTCTCACTAACCGCTACGCTACTGTGGCGCCCATGCTGTCTGCATGCTTTCATGTATCAAGTTGCTGCCACATGATTGGCTGATCAGATATCTGCATTATGAAACAGGTGTACAGGTGTACCTAATAATGTGGCCACTGAGTGGACATAATATATCTCACTGTAGTCACCAAGTAAGGACATGCAATTCCACCTGTGTCCTGGTCAACGATTACCTCATCAGCCATCCCCAGCAAGCAAATTATCCGGTTAATTATTTGTTTATGCGTTGGAGATTGCTACACTCTCTCAGTCTGCATTGTTCATCTACAGAAGAACAGTGAAACAGTGGCTCCATTACCTACTCCCACCCTCCAAGTGCTAATACCAAGAGATTAACAATATCTACAAAGCAAGCATCCAGACGGTCTCTTCAAAATCCACTTATACATTTACTTGTACATTGTGTTTTATAGGATTGCATTTATATTTATACTTACTGAGAGGCGGAACAAAGTCAAGATAGCGCTAAACGGCGACTCCTGTGCTAGCATCTTCGGAAGCAGCTCTATTTCCATCTTTAATATCTTTATTTTTCCCTTTCAGGATTCTTTTGAAGACCCTAACCTGGAGTTACACGCTGACTTCGGTTCTTTGTGGGAAGGGGACCCGTTCTCGGGGTTTCAGGACTGGCTGTTGTTCGGCACGCCAAGGGTCCGGCCTGAGAGTCCGGCTTGGATTTGGAAGCCTAAGATCTCGCGGATCTGGAGACGGGTGGTCTGAGGGGCGGTGTCACGGCAGGAGACCCGTGTGTCATTGGGGGAGTCAGAAAATCTTCTGCTCTGTGCCCAAAGACCCGGGATCTTTGAGATCTTTGGGAATAGAGCTCGGAAAAAGCGACGTAACGGACTTTTAGCATCGTATACCAGCGAGTTGTCCGTTATGTCTCCCCACTCGCTGGGGAAAAAATGGAGACACCTCCTTCTCCCTTATTAGGGAGAGGGAGAACCTATGGTATGTCGAATGCTGGGTGAGACGCGAAGTCTTTGGGGTAACTGCGTCTGTGTCTTTCCTACTGCTTTGCTCACTCTTGAGTGCTCGGTGGTGAGTGCCGATGGTGGGGGGAGGGGGGATCGTTGCTCGCTGCCGTTTACGCGCAGGAGGGAGGGGAGCTGGGGGGACTTTGGGGTGCTAACGTTTAACTGTCAATCATTCTTTGGAGCACTCTGTTTTGGTGGATGATTGTGAAGGAAAAGCATTTCAGGATGAATTTTGTATACATTTCTCTGACACTAAATTGAACCTTTGAAACTTTATTGATTTTTTTTGTGTTCTTTATGCTTACTGATTTTTTAATGCTGCATCAGATCTGGAGTAACAATCATTTTGATCTCTTTCACTTGTGTACCGAAGAATGACAATAAACAATCTTGAATTTTTAATTCTGAATCCCTTCCAAAGCAGCTCACAGGCTGCAGAATGCTTTTGGACACATTGAAATAAGGCTTTCCATACGCACAAGTGTTTTTTAGCAATGTCCTACAACGTACAGCCAGAAACTCTCCTGTTACTAAGAATCAGAGTCTATTGTTACACCTTGGCTGCCCTGGTGCTGCACTAAAGACACTAAAATCCACGGGTTTTCATTCAAAAGAAATGTGAATTGGCTACATAAATTACCTTCAAACCACTTGCCAGAATTTTTTAAAAACTGCTAAGGAATACTTCAATCTTATCTCCCTATTGATCCTCAATATTATTTAACCTGTAGCTGGCCCAGAGCAGATCGGGTTAATTCACCTGGAGATCCCCTTCACCATTTCAATAAGACCTTGCATAATTATGACCTCTCAGAGAAAGATAAGGCTGTTACCGTGGCTTGTACATTAGTTGTATTCTAAACACCTTTGGGGCGCAGTAATGAGTACAAACGAGCCAAGGCAGGAGTAATGAACCAAACTAGGATTGGGAATGAGATTATCTTCCATGAAGTTTGATTCCATCAATTCTATTTTTGATGAATATAATTATCTAGTGGTCATAGGGTCATTTGAGTGAACCCAAGCCTCAAGAAGATAAAGTGAGCTGATCAGCAAATCTATGATTTGAAAGTCTGGCTTGTCAAATGCAGTTCAATGTTTAAGTTCAGAATTAAATGTGGCTTAGTGTCTCAGATAACCCACTGTAAACAATCAAAGCCTAGCTAGTTTCAAGCATAATTGCAATAGGTTCGTTTCAGGCCAGTATCTGGTGTTGTAATAGGCAGTGTATCTAGCTGGTGCAGCTTGATACACTGAAAGAGAATACCTGATTGACCTGAAAACGTCATTGACCTGAAGCATTAACGCTGTTCCTTTATCCACAGATGCTGACTAGCCTGCTGATCAGCACACTAAGTATCATTTCAAAGAAGGCAAAGCAATGCCTCTACCTTCTTAGAAGCTTGCACAGATTCAGCATGTCATCTAAAACTTTGACAAATTTCTTTCTATAGGTGCACAGTGGAGAGTATCTTGACTGGTTACATCACAGCCTTTGTTTCCAAAGTCTTGCAAATCTCCAAATGCGAAGTAACTTGGTGTAGGATTTGTTGATCAGAACCTGCATCCACCGCAGCTCCATGGAGCAGCCTGGAAACACCAATGCCCAAGCACAGAAAAGCCTACAAGTGGTGGAAACTGCTGAGTTATTCACAAGCAAAGCCCTCCCAACCTTGAGCACGTTTACAAAGAGCACCTGCCACAGGAAAGCAGAACCCATCATCAAGGACATCAACCATCCAGGCTACACTCTCTTCTTGCTACTACCGTTGGGAAAGAGGTAGGTTCCATACCACCAAGTTCAGAAACAGTTATTACCTTCAGCCATCAGCTACAGAACCAGAGTGGATGACTTAACTCTCCACAACACTGAAGACAACCTATGGACTCACTTTCAACAACTCCACAATTCCTGTTCTCAATCATATTATTTATTTATTTATCTATCTGTCTATCTTTTTATTTTTTGTGTATTTACAAAGTTTGTCTTCTATTGCACGTTGATTGCTCGTCAGTCTTTGCGTGTAGACTTTCACTGATTCTATTGCATTTCTTTTTTCTACCGTGAATGACTCCAAGAAAATGAATCTCAGGGTAGTATTTAACGACATATACCAACTTCAATCATAAATTTACTTTGAACTTTGAACATCGAGTAGTTGGAGCACTTATTTCAGACTTGCACCATCTGCACAATTTTGCTTCTTGAGAATGTCTACCAGTCTTCATAACAGCCTTTGTTTCCAAAGTCTTGCAAATCTCCAAATGCGAAGTAACTTGGTGTAAGATGTGTTGATCAGAACCTGCATCCACCGCAGCTCCATGGAGCAGCAATAGACATTTAACCACACCCTAGGGAACTGGAATCCTAGACAAAAGAGGTTGTTAGTGCTGAAATCAGGAACAGAAACACGGAATGGTGGAAGAACTCAGCAGATGAAGCAGCATTTGTGGAGGAGAATGTCAATGTTCAAGGACTGAGGGAGAAGAGGAAAGACTGCATGTTATGAGCAGCACTAAAGAAGGGAGGAACACTTGAAAGGGTGACTATTTTCTGAAACACCTGTGCTCAGCCCCAAATGACCATCTCAAACTTCTGGTTGCATTCATTTTAACACTTCTTCCCACCCTGACCATGGCCCGTCTGCCATCGGTCTCTTCCATTGCTATAGAGCAGCTAAATGCAATTTGGCAGAACCTCATCTCATATTTTGCTTGGGTTGCTTACAAACCATGGAACTTTTCAACATAACAATGTGATTCCATGAAATGAGGAAATCGCTAGTCTTCATTTTCAACATTTTCAACCTCACATCTTCATGTTCCCTGTGAGCCTTGCCAACTTTCTGCTGGTTTTATCTCTAGCAAGTTGCCTCTTGCCACCAAAATAAAACACATACGAGGATCAAGGATCAAGGATTAACTTCATTCACCATATATATTTACATAGATTTGGAGTTTGCTGTGGTACTTTGTTCAGAGCATGACATGCGATAAAAAAACAACAATATTCAACAATTATGAAGAATTATAAGTTATACTAAGTACAGATGTACAGATATGGAATAAAATGTACATAAATACATAAATGCCAACATGAATTAACAATGTAAACAGCATTATAAGAAGTGGTTTAAAGTGTTTTCAGTGCAGCGCAGTGCACTGACTGGGGTAATAGATATAGGGGGAGGGGGTTAGGATATGATAATTAACTGCCTGGGGAAAGGAACTGTTAAGATGGCATGAAACTTTTGTTTTAATAGCCCTATAGCACTTGAAAGAAGAGAGCCTTTGGAAAAGGCAGTTTCCTGGGTGGGTAATGTCCACAATGATTTTGCCCTGCCTGCTTCTTTGTCCTTGAAACATATACATTCTGCACCGATGGTACACTGCACCCAATGACCTTTTCGGCTATCGACAGTAATTATCGTATATCATGAGAGGATACTGTACCAAACCGGACAGCAATGGCTGATGTGACGACGCTCTCTATGATGGCAGTGTGGAATCGCACCAGTATGTTCCGGGGAAGATGAATTTTACCAACTACCACAAGAAGTACATCCTCTGCTGAACTTTCTTGAGTCATTCTGAGGTTTCATCAATACTCCCCATCACCTGATATTAATTGCCTGGCGATTCGATCAAAGATATTGTGGGAGAAGTACTTCATAACAAAGCCCATCATGTAGAGTGATTACACACAACTGAATAAGAAATGATTTTCTTTCTCACTTTGCTACATTTGTTTCTAACCTAACACAGCTATCAGCAAAGAATGATAATGATTTTGGTAAATGGCTATTCTCTATGTGCAATATGGATTTCTGAGAGAGAGTCACAGAGAGGAATCAATAGGTAGTAATGCATGCCATTGTCTGTGGTGCAGGCTGGAATCTAATCCCAGGTTATGGAAAGCTACTTTCAGATAGTGCTGTTGCTGGATATAATTGTATATCTGTAACAACGTGCTTTTTTGCCACTCATATTTATTCCTCTCTCCTCTTTATTTCTGATTAATTCCAACATGACCAGGATGGCACAGTGGCACAGCTAAAAGACCTTCTGCTACACAGTTCCAGTTACTCAGGGTCAATCCTGACCTCCAGTGCCATCTGAGTGGAGTCTCAACATCTCACTCCCATGACCACAACCTCACTCCCACAAACACCACCTCACTATGTCTTTTTAAAATTTTTATTTTTGCACTACTTATTTAATTTAAATATTTTTCTCTATTATTAGGTATTGCATCGTACCACTGCCACAAAGACAACAAATTTCATGACATATGCTGGTGATATTAAACTCGATTCTGATTTACTGACAATTAATGTAACTGCACCTCAAAGATGCATCCTTAATACGCTGCTCTACTCTCTCTACACCCATGTCTGCTAGGCTAGCCACAGCGCCAACAGCATCTATAAATTCGCATCCAGTGGAACTGTTTCTACTGACAAGAGAAGGGGCAAAGGCGGACCACTGGCGCCTCAAAACCAGTTGCTTCTGGCAGGTGGGGCTCATCAGTATTGGATGGCAGCCTGTCCAGGAGAAGGAAAGCTCTGATTTTAAACCTTCGTTGCCTTGCAACCTTACCCACCCACGGGAAGGGCTTCAGGAGTAAACTCCAAGGAAGAAATCCAGAGCCGGGGTCCCTGAGGCAGTTTGCTGTTGTTTACAACTTTACTCTGGCAACCTCTGCGGTGACACTGGTGCCAAGCTGTATCGGCACTTGCCCTTCCCTTGGACTACATCAGTGACGTGGAGAGGGGGAACCATGGACAACAGCCGGTTCTTCAAATCTTCCCGCCAGGCTTGCGCCCTGGAGAGGACACAGTCCACCAGAGGTGCAAACCCATGATCCCCTGGGATCGATGGCTGCCTACTATTACAAACTGTTAACGGCAGAATCTCATCTCAAATGGTGATGAGGTGTACAGGAGACAGATCAACTGGATGAGAGCATTCTTGTACTCAATGTCAAAGAATTGATTGTGAACTTCAGGAACTGGATGTCGAGGGAACACACACCAGTCCTTATCAAGAAGTCACTGGTCAAAAGAGTGAGCAGTTTCAGTGGGGTCAACATCTATCCTGGGCCCAACATATTGATGCAATTACAAAGAGGACGTGCCAGTGACTATATTTCATTCGGAGTTTGAGGAGATACTGTATGTTACCAGAGACTAGCAGATTTTCACAGCTGCACCACCACCTGGGTATGGAAGGGCCACCGCACAGGATCGGAAAAAAAGCTGCAGAGGGTTGTAAATTCAGTCAGATTCATCATGATGCTAGCCACCACCTTCGAGGATATCTTCAAAAGGCAACGCCTCAAAAAGGCAGCAGCCATCATTCAGGACCCCATCAGCCAGGACATGCCCTCTTCTCATTATTAACATCAGGGAGAAGGTACAGGAGCCTGAAGACACACACTCAAAGCACTGCTGCCACAAAACAACAAATTTCACAAGATATCTCAGTGTTAACAAGCCAGGTTCTGATTCCCCCTGTATCCAGTTTCCCCACACCTTCCTATGGGCTGCTAAATTAATTAGCCGCTGCAAGTTGCCCTTAGTGTGTCGATGAGTGAGTGAATCTGAGGGGCGTTAAAGGGAAAAATACAATAAAATGAAATTTGAGTAAATGGGTGCTCGGGGGAACAAAGAAAATTTCAAATGAATGAATCCAAAACAAAAAATGGAAATGTTGGAAGTACTCAGCCTGTGAAGTAGCTTTTGTGAAAGGGAAACAAGCCTGTGTTTTGGAGCAGGGAACCTTTCTTAGAATATTCCTGTCCTGACCTGATTCTCCAGCTCATGTTCAGGGTAGTTTTTTTTTTATATTTGCACACTTTGCCTTCTTTTGTACATCAGTTGTTTGCCAGTCTTCATTTATGTAGAGCTTTTCATAAATTCTATTACAGTAATGTATAAAAGTCTCAGGCATATATATATAAAGCTATGGTACCTAAAGCTTTTGTACAGTACTGTATTTGTCAATGTGGAGCGGACAGCGAGTCTGCAAAGCTGGCAGGAGCAAAAGATATTGGGAATGGTGAGGGCAGAGCACCAGGACAGAGTGTGGGACAGGTGGCAGAGAAGGCAGCCAGCCCTGAGACACCAGGCAGGGTCATTTGATGCCAAACAGTTGGTTTATTGATCCTTATAGAATGTCTCTCTGGTGCTTCCCACTCCTTCCCCTTTTCCCAACCATGATTCCCCTTCCCACTCTCGGGCCACAATACAGACCCATATCAGAATCAGGTTTATCATCACTCATATCTGTTATGAAATGTGTTTGTTTTTGTGACAGCAGTACAGTGTAATACATAAAATTACTACAGTACTGCGCAGAAGTGTCAGCCGCCATATATATGTGTGTGTGTGTGTGTGTGTGTGTGTGTGTGTGCGTGCGCGCACGTCTAAGGACCTTTGCACAGTGCTGCATATTTCTTTATTTCCCTGTAAATTCCTCTAAGAAAATGAATCTCAAGGTAGTTTATGGTGTCATGTACGTACTTTGATAATAAATTTACCTGACTTTATGTTTATTTTTGGTCAATGTGACTGCTGTATTCACATCTGGATGAGGCACTAGGCTGCATTAAAGGGCAGTCAAAAGCCCAGCCACTCATTAAGGGCACTCACGCTGTTACAGGGATTTCCGGGAACAATATCCTCCCATTTGTCATTGACATAAGGAAGCTCTTCTCTCCTGTGCACAGTGATCTTCAGTCATTCCTCTGCCCTTCAGGAGGGCCTCCCTTCCACCCACTCTTTCTTTTCCAGCACTCCCCAATAGCTGAAAGGGTGCGAGGTACATTGTGATCTAAAACTTGAAGGATTTCTTTGTGAATTCACAGCTGTAAGGAAAGGCATTGTCAATATAGGAAATTCAGCTCCTAATGCTTGCTGTTCCTAAAAAGTTTAGTGGTACATGGGGCAGCACATAAGCATAAGTTTTGAAATTGTTGCCAACAACTTTTATGTCTTGCTTTAGAGTTTTTTTTAAATGAGTATTAGGGAGATTGCCGATGCTGCTCCAGTTACTAAGGAACATCTCAGATTGAGATATAAGGGGATTGCACTTTGGCACACTTAGTAAGACTGTCAACTCCATGCCACCTACCAGCTCCCCCACCACCAGAGACCCGGGTTCAATCCTGACCTCCGTCTCTGAAGTTTGCACATTCTCCCTCTGACTGAGTTTCCCCTGGGTGCTCCAGTTTCTTCTCACTTCCCAAAGACATGTAGGTGGTGGGTTCGTTGGCTACTGCAAATTGCTCCCAGTATGTATGTAAGTGGTAGAAGCTGGCAGAAATGAATAAAAATGTGGAAAATAACATGTGATGGATGGAAGGTGAGTGTAAGTGAGTGGCTGTTGATCAGTATGGAGGCTGTGCCTAAAGGCCTGATCCATAGTGTAGCTCTCTGTCACTCTTTAAGTCGCGGTTATGTAAACATTCTATGGCACTGTTCCAAGAACCAATGGAAGGATTCCCACCAATTCGTTCATTCATTAAGTGCCATGTTGTATGACGTGGGCGATCATGGTCTTTCCGTGACCGTGATTGTTCTTGGCAAAGTTTTCTACAGAAGTGGTTTGCCATTGCCTTCTTCTGAACAGTGTCTTTACAAGGCGGGTGACCCCAGCCATTATCAAAACTCTTCAGAGATTGTCTGCCTGGTGTCAGTGGTTGCATAACCAGGACGTGTGCTATGCACCAGCTGCTCATGCACTCATCCACCACCTGCTCTCGTGGCGTCAACAGACCCTGAATGGGGGCTAAGCACTCTTGAGCACCTTGCCCAAGAGTGACCTGGAGGCTGGAGGAGAGAAGGAGTGCCTTACACCTCCTTTGGTAGAGACATATCTCCACCCCACCACACGGTTTGCAACAGTACCCAGTCCAGAAATCTGAGTGTACTTGACAGTTTGACTCGTAACTTTGGTTTATGTATTTTCGACTTCCCTGTAGCCAAAAGTGGTAGTGGGGAAAATGTCTTGGATCAAGAGCTCTGAAGGCCAGTGGCATCCCATCAGTCCGTCTTCTTATGACGGGTCGTCAAATGGGAGAGGGTGAGGAGGTGAAGGGATTGGTCTGCATTTGCATTGGAATTCATCAGGTGGGGGGTAGTTATAGGAGGGATGGAGTTGACTTGCGACTTGGGTGGCAAAGGATGGAATATCACTTGGGGGTATGGAAGTATGGTTGGGAATGGGAAGACAACATGAGAATGGGATTGCAGAAGAATGGTCTGGAGCACGAGCAAAGCTGAGGCAGATATCAACGGTTGGCAAGCAGGCTGGAAGCTAAGGGATGGCGTGGTAGGGTTCTGGAAAGGATAACAAATGTTGGTAAACAACTGCAAGTCTCTCAGTTTGTTTTAAGACCACACTATCCTGGGAATGCCAAAAATGATCCAAGTTCTCCCACTGTGCTTTGAAAGAATCAATGCATGAGACATTGCTGTCACTTGTATTCCTAGTGTAGAAACCACAGTGCAGTTAGTTAAAAGAGGTGTTTGACTGAAATCCCCAGTTGAGATGATGGCTGGCAAGTGGACACATTTGAGACTTAATCCAGTTTACACTGATTTTCAGACCAATAGTGCCGAAGAAACTGCAGCCTGGTCAAATATCTAGGCAATTATGGAATCATTATTGCAATGCTAATTGTGGAAAATGCAGAGCACATATTTAAATGTTTGCTTCATTAGTTCAAAAGCATTTTATAGTCTTTGAACCATCTTAGAGCATTCTGTCATTGTGAAAAGTGTTGAACAAGTGCAAATTCTCCTTCCCCTAGTCTGCTGAGGTGGGCCAGCCCAGGAGAAAGGCATATCATATCCAGGAAACCACACTGTTTAAACACTAAGGAATTAGAATTCACTCCACTAAGTGATCAGTTCCAACACTGTAATATTTTGTAACTTGCAGATTTCCTAGCTAGAGTTCAGACAGTTCCACAGTGTGAACACTGCAGTTTGCTGCAAGGACAATCACTTACCATCTGCCTGAGATGGGGAAATAAGCCAAACAAGGAGTGGCGTGGTTAGAAGAGATAAGGTTATAAATCACAGGGACAGAATTAGGCCATTCAGCCTATCAAGTCTGCTCCACCGTTCATCATCACTGATTTTATTATCCTTCTCAACCCCATTCTCCTGCCTTCTCCCCGTAACGTTTGACGCCCTTACTAATCAAGGATCTATCAACCTCCACTTTAAATGTACCCTATGACTTGGCCCCCACAGTTGCCTGTGGCAATGAATGCCACAGATTCACCACCCTTTGACGAAAGAAATTCCTTCTCATTTCTGTTTTAAAGGAACATCCTTCTATTCTGAGGCTGTATCCACTGGTCCTAGACAATCCAACTGTAGGATACATTCTCTCCATGTCCACTCCATCTGGGCCTTTCAATGCATGTTGTATTTATTTTACAGTACACCTTTTAGAAATGGGCCAGGCCAATGGCAACATTGCAGAAGGAGACATGTTGATTAGCAAAAGTAGATATGTTACAAATTGTAGAACTGACATTATTATGGGACTTGACCACATTGTTTCTCTGTGATCTCATGGATAGAACTGATTAGTTGGACCTCTGCTCCTCTGCTTATTAGCACTAAGACAGTCTGAGCTAGATACATAAGGTCTCAGAATATTTGAGCCATTTTTTAGCTCAGACATCCAGGGTTGTCTGTTAGCTGTCCATAAGATGATTAAACTTATTGGACATCTTGCTGGATATGCATGGAATGCAGGCATTTAATTGTTCATATTACTTGTCTGTAGCCAACCAAGAATAAACCAGAATCGTTCTTCAATATTAACGTACATACATTTCAAGAGGAATAGAATATAAAAGCAAGGATGTACTACTTTAGCTTTGTAATGTGTTGGTCAGACTGTATTTGGAATACTGAGAAATTTTGGGACCTCTGCCTGAGGAAAACTCTGGTGTCCCTAGGAAGGGTTGAGAGGAAGTTCACAAGAATGATCTAATCCCAGGAATGAAAGGTGTGATGTGTGAGGAATCTTTGAGGGCTCTGCGCCTGTACTTGATGGAGTCCAGAAAGAGAGGGGAATCTCATAGACACCCATCAAATACTGGAAGACCTGGCTACAACTGACATGGAGAGGATGTTTCCATTGGTAGGAGAGTCTTGGATCCAATGGCACAGTTTCAGAATTAAGGACATCCCCTTTAGAACTGAAATGAAGAGGAATTTCTTTAGCCAAACTGTGGTAAAATGTGTAGCTTAATGGGCTTTGGAAGCTGCTATAAGATCTTGAATGGTAACGGGGTTAAGGGTTAGGGGAGAAGATAGGTTGATTAAAGTAAATGCAGCCATGGCATGGCAGAATGGCAGAATGGCAGTGGACTTAACAGACCCAATGGCCTAATTCTACCCCTTCACTGTACTGCCTTATTGTCACGGTCCGGATCGGGGTCCCTTTAAATTTACTTTGTTTATGTTACGATCCAGACTGTTGACTCCCTGTTTCTCTTTGGTTCCCTGTTTTCCCGTGTCCCTCGGCTTTGGTGATTGGAGGCAACTTACTCTCGACTGAACTGGTAGTTTATAGTCTCCCGCTTTCAGCTGTTCAGCACGAGAGCGTCTGCAAAGTCACCAAAGGTACAGTGTGCCAATGTCATCTGGCCGGACCAAGCCTAGTCTCCACCTGAAGCGAGTGCCAGTAGTTTGCTTTTCCTCACCGGAGCAACCCTGTCAAGTTACCTTGCCAAAGCGAGCCTGCAAAGTTTCCTCATCAAGGTGGGTCCGTCAGTTAACCCGCCGGAGGGAATCAAGAACCGCTGTCTACTGTTCCCGGGCCGATTCGAGAGCTCACCACTACCCGGAGGCTCCAAGTCAAGTCCTGGCTCTGGGGGCATTCAAGTACCGAGTCAAGTCCCAGTCCTGGTGGTATCCACGTACCGAGTCAAGTCCCAGTCCTGGTGGTATCCACGTACCGAGTCGAGTCAAGTCCCGTCCCTGGCGGCATCCAAGTTCCGAGTCAAGTCCTGGCCTTGGCGGTCTGTGATTCCTGTCCTACCCCGCTGTCTGAATCCCTTCTCTGCCCCTCTCGCCTGCACCTCGGTCTAGTTCTATCGCCGGAGCTAGATAGGTACTGTCTGGTGTTCTTTCATGTTGGTCTTGTATTGTCCTTGCCTCCATGGGGTAAGTCAGGTCGACTTGCCATTGCCCCGCAGGGGGTCATGTCTTGTCTTGTCTTGTCCTCACCTCCGTGGGGTAAGTCTGGCCGCCTTGCCGTTGCCCCATGGGTGGTCATGTCTTGTCTTGTCTTGTCCTCGCCTCCGTGGGGTAAGTCTGGCCTCCTTGCCGTTGCCCCGCAGGGGGTCATGTCTTGTCTTGTCCTCGCCTCCATGGGGTAAGTCAGGCCGTCTTCCATTGCCCCGCTGGGGGGGGTTATGAGTCTCGGTCCTATGTCCTGTACCCAAGGAGGGGTCCCGACTCTGTGTTCTGTGTATGTGTCCATGGTTCTATGTACCTGCTCTCCCGAGACCGAGCCTCTGTTTTTCCATGTTCCTCCTCTCCCTAGCCCATGTCATGTTCATGCCTGGTTCTGGGGTCCGAGCCCGAGGCAAGAGCCAGGTACTGGGTCCTTGCCCAGTCCCTGGCTCGGTGCCCATACCGTCGCCTCTTCATGTCGCCGCTAGTTCTGGGATCCATTTCCGAGTCCTAGCCCAGACCCTTAGTCCCAGCCTAGTCGTAGTCCTGAATCCTTGTCCAGTCGCTACTCCTGCTCCTGCCTTGCTCTCCTGGTATCGAACAATAAACTAAATCTAAGTAACTCACAAGATGTGTCTTGCATTTGGGTCCACCCTTGCTCCCAATGCCCTACCATGTGACACTTATGGTATAATAATAGGTAACTTCCTCTGTCCTTTGCAGAAGTTGTCTGAGTGTTATCTCTACCAATGATAAACAATAAACCTTTCATGCATGTAACAGACTTGGTACAAAGAGATTCTTCAACCATTGGATTTTCCCCGGGTGTATAAGTGAAAAGAGAGAGAGTGATACCAGGCTATTCCATTGTCTTGTTTGTCAAATTCAGGTTAGGAGCAGTGATCTGGTGTGGATGCAAGAAACGGAGCTTTCTTATCCAATATATAACAATGGTAAGTGAAGGAGCACTGATGGTGGGCAACCAGAGATGAAAGATAGCATCTGCAATAACAAACAATGCACGGTAAGGTTTAAGACAAAAAAAAATGAGAATAGTAAGCAAGAGACCAAAACGAATAAGGTTAGGGAATGGAACTAGGGCAAATAAACTGTAAAAAGTTAATGATAAAAAGGAACAGAACGGCGGCAATATCTATAAACATGGTCAATAAGAGATTTTAATCCCTGAAAATCAAGAACATACCAAGGAGTAATAGCATATCATTGACAAAGAAAAAAGACAGAACGAGAAAGACATGTTCTCTGCACATTGAGAAAATGGAATATGAAGAAGAAAAATGAAAAACATTGAACGCAAAGACAAATTGCAAAGTTATATAAAAACATGACGAAATAGTAAAGCATTCGACAGGCTCATCAGTAACAGAAAAAGATCACTCTCCAGGGTAGATGCAGATATCTGTGTGCTCTTAATTCATGATATATTTACCATAATATTAAATAATTTTGAATACATAATATTGCCTTAGTGTTTACCAGCGAGACTAACATGGCAGGCATGACATTAGATCAATAATGACAAGATAGTACCCAGGAGATAATTGATAAATTAATCAAATTTGAAAAGGATAAACCCACTGAACAAGGTGGATTGGATTTATATGTATTAAAAATTAGATATGAGATAACAGGGACACTATTATAGTTAAATAAAAATCATTAGTTAAGGGAATATTGCTAAGGGACTGGCTGACATATGACAACGATGGCTCAATGGATATAATACAGCTAGGTTAACCAGTGCCAAGCTCCCCACCAGCAATCAGAAGCTCAATTGGAACTGTCCATAAAAACAGACTGGAGACTGGGTATAATGCACTCAATAACTCACTTCTTGACATCTCATACCTTTCCCACTATCTAGCAGGCACAAGTCAGGACCATGACAGAACACTGCACTTCTCTGGATGAGCATAGCCCAAGTGTATCAAAAGGCTCAGCACCCAGGACAATCAGAACTACACCATCCACCCTAAACACGCATTGTCTCCACCTCTGACCGATCTGACTGTACTGTTTCATCTACAGTTACCGCGCCAGGTTACCCTAACGGTAACTCGCAAACCTGGGATCTCACAACAAAGAAAGCGAGAAAGAAGAGGAGAATTGGACAGCACCAGCTACATGTTTCCCACAAGATGCAAATGATTCTTGCTTGGAAAAATATATTTCCATTTTGCCATCATCTCAAAGCCCAATGTCTGCAAACCTGCAAGTCCACGGGAGGCTGGAGGCCAGAGACCGCCTGGCCTGGGGCTGGAGGACAGAGAATGGGCTTGGGTGCGTGGGTGGGAGGAAGGAACGGGGCTTGTTTTGATGTTGTTGTTTTGTTGCTTGTTGTACTCTGTGCTTATTCTGCCGAGCATTGTGGACGTGCTACGTTGGCCCTGGAATATGTGGCAAGACTTGCAGGCTGCCCCAAGCACATCCTTGTTAACGCAGACAACGGATTTCACTCTATGTTTTGATGTATGTACATGTGAGAAATAAAATGAATAAAATCTAGTTCTCCCTTCCCAACAGCACTGAGATAGCACCATCACCAGAAGGTCTGCAGCAGTACAAGAAGGTGGCTTATCATTACCTTCTCACAGGCAATAAAAGCTAGCCATGCCAGTGATGCCCAACCTTGAAAACAGATAAAATTTAACAATGTATCTATAGTAGAGAATAGGAGGCAAAGAAAGAGGTGACAGGTACTGTTCTATAAGGATCAGTGCTGGAACCCCATTGTTCACTATGCATATGATATGCACATAGAAACTGAAAGCACAATGTCAAAATTTGCAAACTACAAGCTGGGATTATTTATAGTTAATACTGTGGATAATTTAACAAGAATCAGGCAGATATTAAATTCTTTCCTCTTATGAACTGATAAGAGGAGAATTGCTGTTTTCTTTTTTATTATGTATTATATACTAGCTTAACACTATGTATGATTTTGATGTCTATTTCAATCTCTGTTCGTATTGTTACTGATATATATATTTGAGATAATTCTCCTCTTGTTTGTATTTATGTTCCTTTTAATTCAATAAAAAGATTAATAAAGAAAAAAAGAAATTCAGAATGGATTCCCAGATGGCAAATTAACTTAAGGGTAAATGCAATGCAGTAAGATCAGTGGGGAAAGTACAGAGCCACACATCCCTCAGGAAATAAACATCCCAATCCGGTTCTGCACCAGAGGATACTACTTGAACACAAATGGTTAAAAGTAGCATTGCATGTTAATAAATTCATTAAAATTGAAGTTATTAACATAACAGAATTCATTAACAGAAAGCACTGTGTGTGATTTCATGTATCTAAATGAAAAGCTTTGCAAACTTATATGGATATTTACTAGATCTCTCTGGAACTATGTACAGAACAGCGTCTTAGTCTCTATTTTATAGACACCTGGATAAAATATGAGGCAAGGGTGCACTACTGGAGAAATAGATGGAAGAAGGTAGAAGAAAGCCTCAAACAAGAATAGACAATGATCTTATAGGTTGACTATTGTGCTTTATTTTTACAGCAAATACTTGTAATGCAATATCTAACTAAATAACTCAAACCTACCAATTAAAGATAGCAGGATCCTGGGATGAAATCAGTACATTATTAGCAACCAAATGAATAGTTCGATACAAAACTCTTCAGCCTTTTAGTTTCAATGTTTTTCTTTTCCGTCTCAACTCGAATGCACTGATTTCCAGCACACTGATAAAGGAATGCAAGACTGTTATGATGGTTGTACTATGGTGAGCATACCTGCCTTCCAAACAACTGATCGAAGTAGATGACACAAAAACTTGTGTTGCCGTAGATGGTGAGGATAGTTTTAAGCTACAGCATGGTATTGAGTCGGGTAGAGCAAAGTTCACCCTAACTAATACTGAAACTACGGACCAACACTTCTTATTCCACACCCTGCCCCAAGAATGCATGAAAAGGGCAAAATTCCAGGTTTAATAAGAGAGAAAAATACGAAAAGTACTCAGGTGATCATGGCTAGTCCATGTCTGTTGAGGAGTTCCTGGAATTACATGTCATAAATACACCTTGCTACTCTTTTATTTACATCTCTACAAAGACTGGCAGGGTTCTGTGTAACACATGCTGTTGTAGAGGAGCACAGGAGAACATGGAGCAGCTCAGAATCCCCCCTTTGTAAGGCTCTGGCCATCATCGCAAGAGTCCATGATTTCTGCAGAGTCTATGGCAGGATCCAATTAGCTATTGTGTCAGTGATTGATCACTCTCTGTTGGATAGGTACATGGATGGTTTGGGTATGGAGGACTATGATTCCGGTGTAGGTCGATGGGAATAGGCAGTCTAAGTGGTTTGGCATGGACTAGATGGGCCAAAGGGCCTGTTTCTGTGCTCTATTTTTCCATGACTCCATGCCTCAGGTGGCCAAGAATGGTTTGTTTACACCCCAGTTCCGTGGCTGATGAGAGAAGTGTGGGTCCTGCAGACTGTGTTGCAGGTAGGGCAGGAGGAGTTTGATAGTGCGGGCGGTTGGATCAGTTAGAGAGTGATCTGGTCCTTCACTTGTCTAGCCAACTCTTCCCCATGAATGGACTCAGTTAGAACCATAGATTCAGACAGCACAAACAGATCCTTCAGCCCACATGATCCATGCTGACGAAGATGCCCATCTAGACTGATGACGGTTGCATCCAAGCTAGTCCTATTTGCTCATTTACAAACACTCCTCCAGCTTGAGCGTTCATGGGCCATGGATTCCCCAAGTTAGATATAATGTTACATCTTTCCTAGGAGTGACTGAGAACGTCCTTGATTTCTTTCCTCTCTCCACTTGGTAATCTCTTCTGCCAGAGTGCCAGGCAGATAAACGAGGTGGCCCGCCTGCTGTAGTTGGCTGAGTGTAATGCTGTGGTGCTGATGTTGTCTCTCTTGTCCTACCAGTAGATTGGAAGATCTTGTGGAAAGATCATGCCGCCCTTACCAATCATGAGACTATCAAACTCCAGTTGGGTATATACCCAATGACTTGGCCTCCACAACCATCTGAGGCAAAGAATTCCACAGACTCAACACCCTCTGGCTAAAGAAATTCCTCCTTGTCTCTGTTCTAAAGGGACATCCCTCTATTCTGAGACCATGGCCTCTGGTTCTAGCTCCCCACTATAGAAAACTCCTGCCTCACCTTCCAGGTTCAGCGAGAAAGCTTCAAATCATTGGCACCCATAGTAAGCCATGCAGCTTTAATGCCTTGGACTGCACAAAACAGCACAGCTGTTCTAAATGCTGAATTTCATCTGGCTTGGATGACCTTCAAAGACTTCATTACCCAGAGTGGGTAATGACATGGCTATGGAGGAGAACTCACTGAGTACATTTAAGCTGGAGGTTGATAAGTCTGTGATTAGTCAGGGCATCAAAGGTTACAGGGAGAGGGCAGGAGCATGGGGTTATGTTGAATGCCTGGCCTGGTATTAGAGGAATGTGGATGTGTATGGGTGGGAGGGAGGAATGGGGTTTGTTTAGCTGTTATTGGTTTCTGTGTTTTCTGTGCTGTTCTGCTGAGCATTGCAGGCATGCCATGTTGGCACCAGAATGTGTGGCGACATTTGCGGGATGCACCCATCTTGGGTGTGCTGGTTGTTAACACAAAGGATGGATCTTACTGCATGTTTTGATGTACACATGACAAACTTAAATCTTCAATTGCGAATTTTTTGCATTCTGGTGTTCTATTGTTGCTTTTCCCTTTATTGATGGAACAATCAATACGAATGGTATGCAAAACAAAGTTTTTCGCTGTTTTGTGGTACAAGTAACAAAAATAATTCAATTAGCAATTTCCCACTTTGCGGCATAGACGCAGATATTTGCTGATGAGCTATCTTGAATGACAGCACTGTTCCTTTAAGTACCCAAGTGTGTTCAAGCTGCCTACTTACAGAGCACTTGAATGAAAGATATTGTCCCCCAATAAGCACCATCTGTTATCTCCAAGTCATCTGAAATTTGAAACTCTGCTGGGTAAAAGGCAGATGAGATCCAGCTTATTGGCAAACTCTGAGAATAAATCCATATAATCTTAGTTTACAAGCTGAGGTCCAAGAATGTGAATCAATAGGATCTACGTGATACTTGGCTAAAATCTAGACAGGAGAGATTACGTTCCAATGACTCTGAAACAGCAGGACAGAATTGTAAAGATCCCACAAGCTGCTAACTGTGGGTCGACACTCGTGGGCTGCCCCCAGCACATCCTTGTGTTGGTTGTTAATGCAAATGATACATTTCACTGTATGTTTCGATGTACGTGTGATAAATAAGTGAACCTGAATCCGCAGGAAGAACAAAACTGGGGAGATAATACTTGTAGATCGTCTTTATGAGCTGGGCAATAAATTAATGGAACTGATTTTCTGACTGTTGCAAAACAGTGTCACCTCACCTTGCACCTCATTTGCTGTTCGGTGGTACCTTGCAATGTGCCTATTTTCTGCTGCTTGCCAATTTCTCACCAGCGATTTGCACTTTAGTTCTGGCTAAAAATGCGCCAAAGCTGTCATGTAATAAATTGTCAAAGTGTGCATTCTTTTCTCTTTGCAGTGAAGTCAGCAGCTTTCTGCCTACAGTCTGGGAGCATCCAAAATTTAGATCAATGTGGACATTTGGCACTATATTATTCGCTCAACAATAGTGCTCTCAGCCTTCTACAGTCATCGGAAGCTGCCTCTGACGCAGCCTGGTACACACACAATGGGAGCTTTCAAAGCTCTATAACTGTCAGAGTGGGAGGCTCATTATATAGAATCAATCCCTTTGATCATGATAATGGTAAGCAAACCACTGGAAATCTGAAATTAAAAATCTGGAAATATTCAGCAGGTCAACAGTATCTGTGAAGTGAGAAACATTAGGTACTTCCCATTGACTCTGTTCAGCTACTCTGAAATCATTGCTTGATCTGGAAGGAGTATTGAAAGTCAGAATTAGCCAACACCAACATTTTTTACTTTGTCTAGGTTCATTGCTCTGCTCTTAATCACAAAATCCTCTTAAAGATATTAGACACCCAGTAGTTCAAATTCAAGATCAACGGGGAAATATCAGGTCCCATAGCCCTGCAGACAGTTCTACTCAAAGTTCAAACTAAATTCAAACTAAATCTATCACTAAAGTACATATATGTAACCATCCTGAGATTAATTTTCCTGCAGGCCGTCACAGTAGATAAAAACAAACACAATGGAATCAATGAAAAACTATACACAAAGAAAGATGGACAACCAATGTGCAAAAGAAGACTAACTGTGCAAAATACAAAAAAAAACTAATAATAAATAAATATTGAGAACATGAGATGAAGAGTCCTTGAAAGTAAGTCCATAAGTTGTGGAACCAATTCAGTGTTGAGGAGAGTGAAGCTATCCATGCTGGTTCAGGAGGCTGATGGGACGGGGGGTGGGGGGTTACCCCTGGCTGTCCTGTTAGCTTAACCAGTATCTAAAACAAATTACCAGGCCAGTATCACATCTTATGTACAGTTAGAGTCCAGGAGTCATATGGTTATACAGCAGAGAAACAGCCCCTTTGGCCCAACTCATCTGTGTTCATCAAGCTGTCTACTCGAGCTAATCTCACGACCCTGCATTTGTCCAATATCCCTCTGCACCAGGGGTTCCCAACCTGGAGTCCATGGACACCTTGGTTAATGGGAGGATCCATCCATTAAAAAGGTTGGGAACCCCTGCTCTAAACCTTTCCCATCCACATTACCTGATTAAATGTCTTTCAATTGTACATGTTTCTGCTACATCCTCGGGCACTTCCTTCCACCTATTCACAATGTGAAAAACTTACCCATCAGGTTCCTCTTAATCTTTCCCCACACACCTTAAACTCGTATCTTCTAGTTTTAGACCCCCTACCTGGAAAATAGGCTGCAACTTTTCGTCTAATCTATGCCCTTGTGATTTTATGAACCTCGATAAAGTCATCTTTTAGCCTCTGGTGCTTCTGGGAAAACAGTCCCAGCCTATCCTGAACACAAACAAGAGAATCTGTGGATGCTAGAAAACCAAGTAACACACACCAGAAAAACGGAGGAGCTTCATCAGCCCTGCTGAAGCGCCTCGGTCCAAAATGCCAACGATACTCTTTTCCATTGATGCTGCCTGGCCTACCAAGTTCCTTCTGCCTTTTGGTGCGTGTTGCCAGCCTATCCTGATAGCTCAAGTCTTCAAGTCCTGGCAACATCCTTGTGAAACTTCACTACACCCTTTCCAGCTTTCTGACATCCTTCCTGTACCCAGGTAGGGCCAAATGGTCTCCTTTCCTGGGCTACCTCAGCTATCCACAGTTGGAGTATTGTGAGCAGTTTGGGGCCACTTTTCTAAGAAATGATGTGCTGGCATTGGGGAGGGTCCAGAGGAGGCTCACAAGGATAATCAGAGGAATGAAAGGGTTAATCTTTGAGGAGTGTTTGAAGACTCTGGGCCTGTACTCATGAGAGTTTAGAAGAATAAAGGGGGGATCTTATTGAAACCTACTAAATATTGAAAGGCCTAGGTCGTGTGGGCTTAGAGAGGATGTTTCCTACAGTGGGGGAGTCTTGAACCAGAAGGCACAGCCTCAGAATACAATGATGCCTCTCTTTAGCACAGAGATAAGGAGGAATTTCTTGAGCCAGAGGGTGCTGAATCTATGGAATCTATTGCCACAAATGGCTGTGGAGGCCAAATCATTGGATATATTTAAAGTGGAGGTTGCGAGGTTCTTGACTAGTAAGGGCATCAAAGGTTACAAGGAGAAGGCAGGAGTACGGGGTTGAGAGTGATAATAAATCCACCAAAGTGGACTGACAGAACAGAGTTGATGGGCCGAAGGACCTACCTCTACTCCTACGGTCTTATGATCCTCAATCTAATCTAAACATTTTTTCCAAACCAGCAGAGAGCGCAGAGTTCGATCAGCTCTGAATGAAGATGGACTCATGATCAAGCAGCATTGTAAAACACTATTTTATTCACACAGCACCATTTACTTCAGAGCTACTCATTTAGGAATTAAACCTTTGCAGCCAAATTGCTTCTGGATCCTGCTTCAATCAGAGATATAATTGGACACTTCCCACTAAGATTACCTTTGGGTGATGTATTCCAGCAGAGACACACGTCTATGAAAATTAATCATCATGTGACACTGATTTGCAGGAGCGACGGATGCTTTTCCAAAGCCTGCCTGTCATTGGACACTCATGAACAAACAGGGTTTCCAGAGTCGGTAAACAGGACAATTACACTGTCGTTTGCACATTACAGAGACTGTCTGCCTGCTCTAAAACCTGTACCAATCACTAGTGAGATCTCTACTGTGCTCTGCCTCTCTGTAAGACCTTGGATACTCCCTGTAGTGGATGCATATGGAATGGTGTTTAGTAGACTACCAAATGGGGCAGAGGACGGTAGGCCTACGATCATGGCATTCAACCAAAGACCATATCCTCCTATGATCTGTGGGGATCCACACCTATACCAACTCTCCAAGCAGTGAAGATGGTCCAAAGCTAAATGCTTTAGTTTACCTAATTAAATGTCACAGTGACCTAAATTCAGGGTGTATACCCCTCCCTGATTCACTCTGACAGTTGAGGCCAAGGTTTCTGCCCACTCAACTTTCTGGTGTCAGGGTCACTAAAGGAGGGGGTGGGAGACCAGTGTCACTTCTCCCTGTATGCAACTAGCACCAGCATGGTCTGCACCCAGAAGTGATTCACATGCCACAGAGTGAGCACTGTCAGAGTTGGCACTGTCAGAGTTGGCACTGTCAGAGTGAGCACTGTCAGAGTTGGCACTGTCAGAGTGAGCACTGTCAGAGTTGGCACTGTCAGAGTTGGCACTGTCAGAGTGAGCACTGTCAGAGTTGGCACTGTCAGAGTTGGCACTGTCAGAGTGAGCACTGTCAGAGTTGGCACTGTCAGAGTGAGCACTGTCAGAGTTGGCACTGTCAGAGTGAGCACTGCCAGAAGGTGTACTGTCAGCGAGAGCACTGCCAGAGTAAGTACTGCCACAGTGTGTACACTGCCAGAGAGAGCACTATCAGAGCATGTATTGCCATAGAGTGAGCACTGTCAGAGTGTACACTGCAGTGTGAGCACTGTCAGAGTAAGCACTGCCAGAGTGTGCACCGCCAGAGTGAGCACTGTCAGAATACGTATTGCCACAGAGTGAGCACTGGTACAGTATGCACTCCCAGAGTGAGCACTGTCTGAGGGAGCACTGTCAAAGGAAGCACTGCCAGAGTGAACACGGTCAGGGGGAGCACTGCCGAATTAGCACTGCCAAGTAAGCATTGTCAAAGGGAGCAGAGTCAGAGTGAACACTGCCAGAGTGAGCACGTCAGGGGGAGCACTGCCACAGGGAGCACTGCCGGGGGAACACTGTCAGAGTGAGCACTGTCAGAGGGTGTACTGTCAGAGGGAGCACTGTCAGGGGGAGCATTGTAAGGGAGAGCACTGACACAGGGAGCACTGTCAGAGTGAGCACTGTCAAAGGGAGCACAGTCAGAGGGAGCACTGCCAGAATGAGCACTGTCAGAGTGAACACTGCCAGAGTGAGCACTGTCAGAGTTGGCACTGTCAGAGTGAGCACTGTCAGAGTTGGCACTGTCAGAGTGAGCACTGCCAGAAGGTGTACTGTCAGCGAGAGCACTGCCAGAGTAAGTACTGCCACAGTGTGTACACTGCCAGAGAGAGCACTATCAGAGCATGTATTGCCATAGAGTGAGCACTGTCAGAGTGTACACTGCAGTGTGAGCACTGTCAGAGTAAGCACTGCCAGAGTGTACACTGCAGTGTGAGCACTGTGAGAATACATATTCCCACAGAGTGAGCACTAGTACAGTATGCACTCCCAGAGTGAGCACTGTCTGAGGGAGCACTGTCAAAGGAAGCACTGCCAGAGTGAACACGGTCAGGGGAAGCACTGCCGAATTAGCACTGCCAAGTAAGCATTGTCAAAGGGAGCAGAGTCAGAGTGAACACTGCCAGAGTGAGCACGTCAGAGGGAGCACTGCCACAGGGAGCACTGCCGGGGGAACACTGTCAGAGTGAGCACTGTCAGAGGGTGTACTGTCAGAGGGAGCACTGTCAGGGGGAGCATTGTCAGGGAGAGCACTGACACAGGGAGCACTGTCAGAGTGAGCACTGTCAAAGGGAGCACAGTCAGAGGGAGCACTGCCAGAATGAGCACTGTCAGAGTGAACACTGCCAGAGTGAGCACGTCAGGGGGAGCACTGCCGGGGGAGCACTGTCAGAGAGAGCACCATCAGAGAGAGCACTGTCAGAGGGAGCACGGTCAGGGGAAGCACTGCCGAATTAGCGCTGCCGAGTGAGCACTGTCAAAGGGAACACAGTCAGAGTGAGCACTGCCAGAGAGAGCAGTGTCACAGTGAGTATTGCCATAGAGTGAGCACTGTCAGGGGGAGAACTGCCGAATGAGCACTGCCGAGTGAGCACTATCAAAGGGAGCACAGTCAGAGTGTGCACTGACAGTGTCAGAGTGAGCACTGCCGGGGGAGCACTGTCAGGGGGAGCACTGTCAGAGGGTGTACTGTCAGAGAGAGCACTGTCAGGGGGAGCACTGTCAGGTGGAGCACTACCACAGGGAGCACTGTTAGGGGGAGCACTGCCAGAGTGAGTACTGTCAGAGAGTGCACTGTCAGGGGGTGCACTGTCAGGGAGAGAACTGCCACAGGGAGCACTGTCAGGGGGAGCACTGTCAGGGGGAGCATTGTCAGGGAGAGCACTGACACAGGGAGCACTGTCAGAGTGAGCACTGTCAGAGGGTGTACTGTCAGAGGGAGCACTGTCAGGGGGAGCATTGTCAGGGAGAGCACTGACACAGGGAGCACTGTCAGAGTGAGCACTGTCAAAGGGAGCACAGTCAGAGGGAGCACTGCCAGAATGAGCACTGTCAGAGTGAACACTGCCAGAGTGAGCACTGTTAGAGTTGGCACTGTCAGAGTGAGCACTGTCAGAGTTGGCACTGTCAGAGTGAGCACTGCCAGAAGGTGTACTGTCAGCGAGAGCACTGCCAGAGTAAGTACTGCCATAGTGTGTACACTGCCAGAGAGAGCACTATCAGAGCATGTATTGCCATAGAGTGAGCACTGTCAGAGTGTACACTGCAGTGTGAGCACTGTCAGAGTAAGCACTGCCAGAGTGTACACTGCAGTGTGACCACTGTGAGAATACATATTCCCACAGAGTGAGCACTAGTACAGTATGCACTCCCAGAGTGAGCACTGTCTGAGGGAGCACTGTCAAAGGAAGCACTGCCAGAGTGAACACGGTCAGGGGGAGCACTGCCGAATTAGCACTGCCAAGTAAGCATTGTCAAAGGGAGCAGAGTCAGAGTGAACACTGCCAGAGTGAGCACGTCAGGGGGAGCACTGCCACAGGGAGCACTGCCGGGGGAACACTGTCAGAGTGAGCACTGTCAGTGGGTGTACTGTCAGAGGGAGCACTGTCAGGGGGAGCATTGTCAGGGAGAGCACTGACACAGGGAGCACTGTCAGAGTGAGCACTGTCAAAGGGAGCACAGTCAGAGGGAGCACTGCCAGAATGAGCACTGTCAGAGTGAACACTGCCAGAGTGAGCACGTCAGGGGGAGCACTGCCGGGGGAGCACTGTCAGAGAGAGCACCATCAGAGAGAGCACTGTCAGAGGGAGCACGGTCAGGGGAAGCACTGCCGAATTAGCGCTGCCGAGTGAGCACTGTCAAAGGGAACACAGTCAGAGTGAGCACTGCCAGAGAGAGCAGTGTCACAGTGAGTATTGCCATAGAGTGAGCACTGTCAGGGGGAGAACTGCCGAATGAGCACTGCCGAGTGAGCACTATCAAAGGGAGCACAGTCAGAGTGTGCACTGACAGTGTCAGAGTGAGCACTGCCGGGGGAGCACTGTCAGGGGGAGCACAGTCAGAGGGTGTACTGTCAGAGAGAGCACTGTCAGGGGGAGCACTGTCAGGTGGAGCACTACCACAGGGAGCACTGTTAGGGGGAGCACTGCCAGAGTGAGTACTGTCAGAGAGTGCACTGTCAGGGGGTGCACTGTCAGGGAGAGCACTGCCACAGGGAGCACTGTCAGGGGGAGCACTGTCAGGGAGAGCACTGCCACAGGGAGCACTGTCAGGGGGAGCACTGTCAGGGGCAGCACTGCCAGAGGGAGCACCGTCAGGGGGAGCACTGCCACAGAACATGAAATTCCAGCCCAAACCAACTCTAAGGGCCAACACTCCAATCGTGAAAGTAAAGACAGACTACAAATGACATTAAATCTGACATTTTGTCTGCCCTCTCAGTTGGCTGTAAATGACACAAATGAGCAAAAAAAAGGACTGACGGTGTTTCCCTGATGTCTTGCCTTGTATTTAGCTCTCAGTAAACATCATCAACAAAAAATAGATTATCCAGTTACCTGTTTCACTGATCCTTGTGAGAGCCCAATCCTCTAGTCAATTCCTGATTCTGCAATAAATTTCTTCAGATAATATCTTTTTAATTTTTTTTATATAGTACAGCTCCGTACAGACCCTTCGGCCCACAATGTTGTGCTGACCCTCAAATCCTGCCTCCCATATAACCCCCCACCTTAAATTCTTCCATATACCTGTCTAGTAGTCTCTTAAATTTCACTAGTGTATCTGCCTCCACCACTGACTCAGGCAGTGCATTCCACGCACCAACCACTCTCTGAGTAAAAAACCTTCCTCTAATATCCCCCTTGAACTTCCCACTCCTTACCTTAAAGTCATGTCCTCTTGTATTGAGCAGTGGTGCCCTGGGGAAGAGGCGCTGGCTATCCACTCTATCTATTCCTCTTATTATCTTGTACACCTCTATCATGTCTCCTCTCATCCTCCTTCTATCCAAAGAGTAAAGCCCTAGCTCCCTTAATCTCTGATCATAATCCATACTCTCTAAACCGGGCAGCATCCTGGTAAATCTCCTCTGTACCCTTTCCAATGCTTCCACATCCTTCCTACAGTGAGGCGACCAGAAATGGACACAGTACTCCAAGTGTGGCCTAACCAGAGTTTTATAGAGCTGCATCATTACCTCACGACTCTTAAGCTCTATCCCTCGAATTATGAAAGCTAACACCCCATAAGCTTTCTTAACTACCCTATCCACTTGTGAGGCAACTTTCAGGGATCTGTGGACATGTACCCCCAGGTCCCTCTGCTCCTCCACAGTACCAAGTATCCTGCCATTTACTTTGTACTCTACCTTGGAGTTTGTCCTTCCAAAGTGTACCACCTCACACTTCTCCGGGTTGAACTCCATCTGCCACTTCTCAGCCCACTTCTGCATCCTATCAATGTCACTCTGCAATTTTCGACAATCCTCTACACTATCCACAACACCACCAACCTTTGTGTTGTCTACAAACTTGCCAATCCACCCCTCTACCCCCACATCCAGGTCATTAATAAAAATCACGAAAAGTAGAGGTCCCAGAACAGATCCTTGTGGGACATGACTAGTCACAACCCTCCAATCTGAATGTACCCCCTCCACCACGACCCTCTGCCTTCTGCAGGCAAGCCAATTCTGAATCCACCTGGTCAGACTTCCCTGGATCCCATGCCTTCTGACTTTCTGAGTAAGCCTGCCGTGTGGAACCTTGTCAAGTGCCTTACTAAAATCCATGTAGATCACATCCACTGCACTACCCTCATCTATATGCCTGGTCACCTCCTCAAAGAACTCTATCAGGCTTGTTAGACACGATCTGTCCTTCACAAAGCCATGCTGACTGTCCCTGATCAGATCATGACTCTCTAAATGCCCATAGATCCTATCTCTAAGAATCTTTTCCAACAGCTTTCCCACTATAGATGTAAGGCTCACTCGTCTATAATTACCTGGAGTATACCTACTACCTTTTTTGAACAAGGGGACAATGTTCGCCTCCCTTCAATCCTCTGGTACCATTCCCATGGACAACGAGGACATAAAGATCCTAGCCAGAGGCTCAGCAATCTCTTCCCTCACCTTGTGGAGCAGCCTGGGGAATATTCCATCAGGCCCCGGGGACTTATCCATCCTAATGTATTTTAACAACTCCAACACCTCCTCTTCCTTAATATCAACGTGCTCCAGAACATCAACCTCACTCATATTGTCCTCACCGTCATCAAGTTCCCTCTCATTGGTTGTGTATCTAGTTGTGTATAGTGAATTCAGGAGGTAATGAAGACATGGAAGGCTCCCAAAACACAATTTCTTTTCAGCTGCTTTTAAATGCAGAGTATTCCTGACTGACCATCGCCTGCCTCATCTTGCTGGTGTAGAGTCCAACTCACCCAGAGGCCTTTGCATACTCTGCTGAGCACCAAGGCAGGAGAGAATAGTCAAATACATCTCCTGGAAAGGTCAAGCTAATAGATACAAATCGCATGGCAGTGCTGCTTAAGCTAGCCTTCAGCATGCTGCTGCAGTCGAACAATTCATGAGCAACTGGTCTTTATCCTGCCTTTGTCCTCCAATCAACAGCACTGTGACTGACCATGGATGGATTCTGAAGTTCCCTGCCAGTGCCCAGCACGCAAACCCTCAGGGTGCCTACTAATACAAGATAGACCTGTCTGAAGGAAGTGTCTCCAGCTTCCAGTCTCTGCCGGCTTTCCATTTTAAAGGCAGTTGCACAATTTATATTCCTTTCCAGAGGTTTTTGTTGTACTTATTAGTGCGATGGTGGTCAAAGTCATAATGTTTATCTTATACTTCACATGCCCGGTTATCAGGTTATCTGATGACAGACCACACTACACGTACATACTGAGGTTTCATAAGCCACCAGTGAGGCCTCGCTTGGAGTATTGTGAGTAGTTTTGGGCCCTTTATTTAAGAAAAGATATGCTGACATTGGAGAGGGTCCAGGAAAGGTTTACAAAAATGATTCTGGGAATGAAAAGGTTACCATATGAGCAATAATTGAAGGCTCTGGGCCTGTACTCACTGGAATTTAGAAGAATGAGAGGGCATCTCATTGAAACCTATCAAATATTGAAAGGTCTAGATAGAGTGGATGTAAAGAGGATGTTTCTTTTGGTGGAGAAGTCCAGGACCAGATGGCACAGCCTTAAAATAGAGGGACATCTATTTAGAACAGAGATGAGGAAGAATTTCTTTAGCCAGAGGGTAGTAAATCTGTGGAATTCATTGCCACAAGTGGCTGAAGAGGCCGGGTCACTGAGTGCATTTAATGTGGAAGTTGGTAGGTTCTGGATTAGTCAGTGAGTGAAAGGTTATGGGGACAGGGCAGGAGAATGGGGTTAAGAGGGAAATGGATCAGTCAAGATCAAATAATGGAACATATTCAATGGGCTGAATGGTTTACGGTCTTAATACCATCATGAAATACCAGATCATGTACAGCTCAGGCTTAACTCTAGGATTCTTCTGTAGCAACCCACCAAATATTAGGTAGCAGTACCCAAATCTAACAGCCCTCCCTTGACAATGTGCCTCAAACAATCACTTGATGAGTACAGCAAGGGTTAAACAAAACATACAACACTACAGCGCAGTTCAGACCTTACGGCCAACAATGTTGCTCCAACCTTTTAACCTACTCTATGATCAACCTAAACCTCTCCCTCCTACATAGCTCTCCATTTTTCCATCATCCACGTGCCTATCTAAGAGTTTTTAAATATCTGTGGTGAATCTGTCTCGAACAGGTTGTTCCACACACCCATCACTCACTGTGTAAAAACTTACCTCTGATATTCCCCCTGTAATTTCCTGAATTTTTTTCTTAAAAGTTGTACCTTAACATGGCATTCCTTAGAAGTTATACCTTAAAATTGCTTTCCTTAAAAGTTATACCTTAGAATTACTTTCCTTAAAAGTCATACCTTAAAACTACTTCCCTTAAAAGTTATACCTTTAAATTACTTTCCTTAAAACTAATACCTTAAAATTATTCTCCCTTGAGTTGGCATGCTCTGCCCTAGGGAAAAGTTTCTGACAATCCACTCAATGTGCCTCTTCTCATCTTGTACACTTTTATCAAGTTGTCTCTCATACTCCTTCACTCGCTCAGCCTTTCCTCATAAGACATGCTCTCTAATCCAGTCAACATTCTGGTAAATCTCTTTAAAGCCTCCGTATTCTTCCGATGATGAGGTAACCAGAACAGAACACTGAAATATAAAGTTCCTATCAAACATTCCCAGGTCAGAAGTACCAAAGTTCAGGGACAGGCTGTTCCTGGAAACACACCCAGGGCAGAAACAGCATAGGTCAGACACAGAGTAAAGCTCCCTCTGCACTGTCCCAATGTATATACCCAGGGCAGGGACAGAGCATGTCTGGGATACTGATCATGGGACCATCCTGCACATTGGACTGTTATGGTACTATGTCTTGATGTATAGTAGTTGCAAATTAAAATGTAAATTCCAGAATCAAAGGATCAAATACAGGTAAAGTTCCCATCACACACCCACACGGCAGAGATAGCACGAAGTCTACAGAGTTGCTATTAGCGCCAGTATTGTAGGAATTATTTATCCCTCGGTCATTCCTGCTAAAATCAAGCCATTGGTTGCTTTCACACTGCGGATAGCTTGATCTTGCTGTGCAGTTGTAGGACTAGAACAGTACAACACAGCAACAGGCTTTTTGGCCCAAGATGCTGTGCCAAATTAATTAAACTAGTAAGTAAATGCCCAACTAAATTAATCTGTCTGCCTGCACAATGTCCACATCCTTCTAGTTCTCTCACAATCATGTGCCCCTCTCCGGACCTCTTGGAAACCTCGAATGTATTTGCCTCCACTACCATCCCTGACAGCACAGTACAAGCAACCGCCATGGCCTGTGTAGAAAACATGACCTGAACAGCTCCCCTAACCTTACTCCTTCCCTCCTTAAGGGTATGCCTCTAATATTAAACATTTTGACCCTGGGAAAAAGACACTGGTTGCTTATTCAACCTAATCCTCTCATACTCTTATAATCAGGTCTCTCCTCACCCTCCACCAGAGAAAACAACCCAGATTTGTCCGACTTCTCATTATCGCACATGTCCTATACTCCATACAGCATTCTTGGTAAACCTCTTTGCACCCTCTCTAAGGTCTCCACATCCTTCCTTAATGGAGTGACCAGAATTGAATGCAATACCCCAGATGCAGCCTACCTAGAGTTTTATAAAGCTGCAGTCTAACTTCCTGATTCTTGAACTTAATTCCTGATGAAGGGTCTCCCTGAAACATTGACTCGTCTTTACTTACCACAGCCAATGCCTGACCTGCTGAGTTCCTCCAGCAATTTGCATGTGTTGCTTTTGAACTTCATGCCTTTATTAATAAGGGCAAGCACGCAATATGCCTTCTTTACCGTATGCTGCAGTATTTCCTATGTTCTGATTACTTACTAACAATACTTCAATGGCTTTGAAACTTTAGGACACGCTGGACTACTGTCAGGAAGGAGATAGAGAAACATCAGGACTAGGACTGCCAGACTGGGTAACAGCTTCTTCCCCCAGGCTGTAAAACTAATGAAGAACCTGTCACCCTCAAGGTCTCGTCACTATGACAGCAAGCTGTTTACTGTACTGTTTACGGTTTATCTGTGCTGCATACTTCACATGAATTATATTTTATTAATTGTGATAATATTTGATTGTATATGCTGTGTGTGTGATACATATATTGTGGGTGCACCGTGGTCAGGAGGAACACTGTTTTGGTTGGTTTTATACATGTACAGTCAGATGTCGATAAACATGAACTTGAACATGAAAGCCTCTAAATAAATAGAAATCCTGCTCATTTTGTTTGGCTGGCTGAGACTGTTCCATTTGTTCTTTCAGGCAGATCTGTTGCAGCTTTACACAGAGCATCAGGTAGGAGAGGCACTGACTGACAGACACATCTCGTGGTTCTGACAGGCCTTCATCTTCAGCATCATGTGCACGAGTGTGCAGAGAATGAACAATTACACAGCCTCTCCTGGACCATGCGGACCTTTAGCTTAAAGGCAATTTATCGCAAAGCGCACTTTCTGACTCACAGCTGCTTCAAGCAGATAGCGGCATTGTAAAATTCAAAATGAAAGTTTGCTGCTCTGTTTTCACAAGCTATCAAAAGGGAGAACCAAAATTAACTGCATCCACCTTATCACGGTTGCCAAAAAGATCTTTCTAGAGACACTTCCCAGAAAAATTCTGATCCCCATTAACATTTTCATTTTAGTGGGCTATTTTCTTCTTAGATCAAGCTGGGTACAATTGGTGCTGGAGTTAATTTGTTTCATTTTTATTTTTTTCAGTTCCTGTGATGAAAGTGAGGAAGTCTCCAACACTTCTTAATGAATACCCTCTGCTTATCAGTAGAAGTAAAACTAATTTCCTACAGACTCCTGTGATCCGTGCCAGAGAAAAGCTGCAGAAATATTCTAAGGATATAGTTGGCTACAAATTTGCTCCAAAATCTATCATTTTATAGTTCTAAAAGTATTGTAGATAAGGAAAAATATTACTTGACAACTGTCACACAATCAAACAATGAAGCTTTCTGAATGGCGTAGGAAGGTAGGGCAAAGTGAAGAGTGACACACTCTGTGACCTTTGACACAAGCTGAAATATGTTGTACATTTAATATTTCAGTTATAGAAACATAGAAACATAGAAAATAGGTGCAGGAGTAGGCCATTCGGCCCTTCGAGCCTGCACCGCCATTTATTATGATCATGGCTGATCATCCAACTCAGAACCCCACCCCAGCCTTCCCTCCATACCCCCTGACCCCCGTAGCCACAAGGGCCATATCTAACTCCCTCTTAAATATAGCCAATGAACTGGCCTCAACAGTTTCCTGTGGCAGAGAATTCCACAGATAATATATTATATTTGAGTAATCTTGTATATATGTTGGTTGATTAAGCTTTTTTGTTCATTTCATTAACAGTTATATGTATAAATACAATAAATGCATATGCTTAAAGTAAAAGAACAAAGTTAGGCTCACATTTCGGACTCCTGTGTCTTCCTTTGAATTAGTGTAATGTTTTGGAGTTACAAACAGAACAGTGGTGACAATGTATTTTAAAAAAGTACCCAAGATGGCTACTGACCTGTTGAAGCACAGTGAGATATTCAAAGTAAAAAAAAAGAGAGGAACGGTGAGTCAAAAATGCAGCCCAGCATGTGCAGAGATGGCCGAGTTTTTAAAAAAGCAGTGCTGCACATGTTCTTTGGATGGGAAAGCATGGTCAAGTTTGTTTAAAAGTCAGAAAACAGAATAATTCACAAGTTCATAAAGAGTGAGTGTTGGGTAATAATAATCACAAAAAAGTAGCAGAAATGGCTGGCTACACCAGAAAGGTTAACACATTTGATTCCACTAGAGATAACTGGCTCATGTATACTAAGCTAATTGAACAGTATCTTGAAACAAATGAAATAAATAATGAGAAACAAATACCAATTTTGTTGCTTGCATTGGGATAAAAGGCATACAATTTGCTTAGAGTTTTAAGTGCTCTAACCCAGCCCTCTGAAATTAACTTTGCTGGCATTGTGAAAGTGATGCAGGAACATTTAGAACCAAAGCCATTGTTGATGGCAGAATGCTTTAGGTTTCATAAGCAAAATCAAATGGAGGGGGAGTCTATTTCAGCATACATGGCTGAATTGAGGAGATTGTCTGAGCATTAGACCAAAAAACCATAAGACATAGGAGCAGAATTAGGCCATTCAGTCAATCAAGTCCGCTCAGCTATTTCATCATGGCTGATCCTGGATTCCATCCAACCCCATAAACCTGCTCTCTCACCCTATCCCTTGATGCCCCGACCATTCAGGGATCTATCATCTTCCACTTTAAATATACCTATGGACTTGGCCTCCACTGTAGTCTGTGACAGAGCATTCCACAGATTAACCACTCTTTGGTTAAAAGAATCCCTCCTTACTTCTGTTCTAAAAGGTCACCCCTCAATTTTGAGTCTGTGCCCTCTAGTTTGGAATGCCCCCACCAGAGGAAACATCCTCTCCACATCCACCTTACCTAGTCCATTCAACATTTGGTAGGTTTCAATGAGATCCCAATGCATTTTTCTAAATTCCAATGACTGCAGGCCCAAGCTACCAAATGCTCCTCAGATGTTGACCCATTCATTCCCAGAATCATCCTCATGAATTTCCTCTGGATGCTCTCCAACGACAACATCTCCTTTCTGAGACATGGGGCCAAAAACTGTTGACAATATTCTAAGTGTGGCCTGACTAGTATCTTATAAAGCTTCAACATTATCTCCTTATTTTTATATCTCTTCCCATTCAAACAAATGCCAACATTGCATTTGCCTTCATTACCACAAACTCAACTTGTAAATTAACCTTCTGGAATTCTTGTACAAGGACTCTGAAGTCCCTTTGCTCCTTTGATGTGAGAATTTTCTCCCCATTTAGATAATCGTCTGCACTATTGCTCCAAAATGCATTATCATACGTTTCCCAACACTGTATTCCATCTGCCACTTTTTCGCCCATTTTTCCCATTCTCCCATTCTGCAATCACATTATTGCTCAGCACTACCTACCCCTCCATCTATCTTCACATCATCCACAAACTTTGCTACAAAGTCATCAATTCCACTATCTAAACCATTGGCAAACTATGTGAAAAGTAACGGTCCCAATACTGTCCCTTGAGGAGCACTGCTACTCGCTGTACCCCAACCAGAAAAGGCCCCTTTTATTCCCATTCGCTGCCTCTTGCCTGTCAACCTTCCTCTATCCATGGCATTACCTTTCCTGTAATGACATGGGATTTCATCTTGTTAAGCAGTCTCATGTGAAGCACCTTATCAAATGCCTTCTGAAAATCTAAGTAAATGACACTTTCTGCCTCCCCTTTGTCCACCCTGCTTGTTACTTCTTCACAGAATTCTAACAGGATTTCCTTTTACAGAAACCATGCTGACGTTGACTTAATTTAACATTAGTCTCCAAGTACCCCAAAGCCTTGTCCTTAATAATGGACTCCAACACTTTCCCAACCACTGGGGTTAGGCTAACAGGCCTATAATTTCCTTTCTTTTTTCTTCCTCCCTTCTTAAAGAGTGGAGTGAAATTTGAAATTTTCCAGTCCTCTGGAACCATGCCAGAATCAACCAATGTCAGTTCAGTTATGGGGTTAATGGTGCACTGAGAGATTGTTTTGTGGAAAGCATTCAAAAATGGCTCCTAACTGAAGCGCAATTTACATTTAAAAGGACAGTTGAAATTGCTGTATCAATAGAAACAGCAGACAGAGAAGCAATTGAGTTGTAGTCAGGAATAAACAAAATTGCAACTTCTAAACAGAAACTGGCCTGGCTGAACAAATTGTGTTATTGTTGTAGCATGGGCTCACATAGACCAGGCCAAATGCAGATCTAAATTGAAACTTGAAGAAAATGCAACAAAGTAGGACACATACAAAGAGTATGTTGAGCAGAAAAAAATAAATGGACTGCTCAGAGAGGAGAAAAAGCTAAAAAGTCAAGTTTCAAAAAGAGCACTAATCTGCATGCTGTTGATAAAATTGTTTAAAAAAATCTGATAAGGCTGAGAGTGACACAAGATTGTGTAGCCCTGAGACTTACAATGTGAAGACTAGCAATAGACAAACAATAGGGCTTACACCAGAAGTGAATGGCAAATTAACTAACATAGAATCGGACACAGATTTAGCTGTTTCAGTCATTCCAAAGAATGAGTCTGGACAGCATTTCAAAGATACTGAACTGAAGCCTGCAGATATCCTACTAAAAACTTATACTGGAGAAAAAATAACTCCTGTGGGAATAATATTCATGACAGTGACAGACATCAATCCACTTCCCACATGCCCTGTGCAGGTACGAGGTCCAGCATTGTGGGGGCATGATTGGCTGAGGCAACTACAAATTGGAGATCCATCCACCATTTGTATGCCACATTCCCTGCAAAGAAGCCAACTGAAAGCAAGTCTCCATGCCGAACACCATGAACCATTGCCCAACAGAGGGCAAACAGGTGTTGGTGTGAACCTCTGTGCGTCTGGTTGGAAAGCATATTGTACCAAGGAAGAACCATGTTGCCCAGAGGGATTGTAAAAGTGATAAAAGCAGTGGTCCAATTACAACAGTTTTTGTTAGCAACATATCTGAGAAAGCATCTGATATGTTAATTAGGCAGTTACTTGTTCAATATGGCCTTGTTTTAAGCTGGCAGAGAGTTCAAGGAGCTTCAGGAAAGTTGCAGGCATTTGGCTTTTGTGAGTATAAAGAACCATAATCTACCTTGTGTGCTTTAAGGTTACTGCATGACCTTCAAGTGGGAGAGAACAAGCTGCTTGTAAAATAAAGGTAAAGTTCAAAGCCAGCTGGATGAATGGAAGGCCAAAAAACAAGCAGTCAATGGAGATACAAAAACAGTTTCATCAGATGATGCTGTGGATGAGGAAACCATGAGAGATCAAATCGTAAAGGAGGATTAATAAAAGAAGACTCCAGTGAACTAAATGCACCTTCCCAAGATCAAGATGCACAAACTAGAAGAAGAAAAAGGAAGGAGAGGAAAGGTGTCCAGAGCTGTCAGAACCACTTCCTGCAATCTCAGAGTCAATTCCTACATCCACCACGGAGGAGGCCCCAGAACCTGAGATTGTTTCACAGCCACAAGCCACACCTGCCAAACAATGGAATTCCACTTGTCAGGAAAGACTCTTTCCCACAAGAGTAAGAAATCCTCCACAGCAATGAAATCTTTCAGCCCAAATGGGACAATTTAAAACTCACTATGCTGTGGATGTCTGTATAAGAATAAACATGCATTCTCTATTAAGTTGAAGTTTAGAGCTAAGCAGGGAGGAGTGTTGTGTATTTAATATTTCAGTAATATTTAAGTAATCTTGTATATATGTTCGTTGATGAAGCATTTTTGTTCGTTTAAATAATTTATTATGTTATATGTATAAATATGTGAATTGCATACATGATCATGCTCCCATGCGATATATGCGCACATCACTTAAAGTAAAAGAACAAAGTTAAACTCACATTTTGGACTCTCATGTCTGCCTTTTGAATTAGTTTAATGTTTTGGAGTTACAAACATAACAAAATGGTTTGCAGAAGGAGCTTGTTATGACACCATCGGAAACACGTCCAGAGCTGGCTGGCTTCTCTGGGAAGGCTTAACTCTTGGACACAAAAGCTAAAGAAGCAGGGTCAAGGTACTATAGGCGTTGGCCCCAGGCCACTGTGTTGCGAATGTGTTACCAGGAATTAGTAATGGGTATTGGATGAGGGTCAAAGGGTATGCTCCAATAATGTAATCAAAAGATAGACTTGTAATTCCACAGACCCCTCCATAACAAGATGGTTCATATCACTTCCTAGTCGATGCTATGATTTTAATGTGTGTTAAGGAAATGGTGCAGAAATTCTCCAGCCATGAATCTTTTTGTAATCTACAGGGTGATAACCAACAGACAGTCTGTGAAAACTCCGATAATCTGCTAGCTGATGATTCAGTAACCCCATATGTATGGACTCTGGCTTGCTAGGTAGTGTTCCCCATGCTCTTGACCCACTCACCAAGACTCTAGTTCCCATATTCCCTTTCACATTCCAGAGTCCCATTCCCATGTTTCCTTTGACCCGTGACTGCCCCAGCTCCTGATTCAGCTCAGTACAACACTGGCACGTTCCTCCCCACCATTGGTACAATCCACATGAGGTGCTGCTCCAGTAGGCAATATCTATCCTCAAGGGTCCCCATTACCTGAGCCATGCCATCTTGCAGCTACCATCGGGCAAGTCATACTTGACGTTCCACGTCACCAAGTTCAAGAACAGTGCCTTCCCTTCAACAATTCGGTTCTGCAACCAACCTGAACAAGCCTAATCACTCTCTCAGTGTAGCAACACTATAACCACTTAGGTAATTTTTGGGTAATTTTGTTCTGTTTTGTGTTCTTTCCTGTACAAATTGTATCTGATTTATGTTTAATTTGTGTTTTTCTTGAGAGTGCTGCTTATGTTACTATGAGTCTGTTTTTCAGTCCCCCTGTGCATACTTGTATTTGTGCATGTCAGTAAACTTGACTTTGACTTTGACTCCATTCAACAGACCAATGTTTATCGTAACATTAAATATCATTTCAAAACATGAGGCAGTACAAAGGGATAAGCAATAACAGAATGCATAATATAGTATTACCATTACTGTTATAGAGAAAGTGCAGTGCAGAATATCGTGCCAGTATTCACAGGGAAATTTATTATAACACTGAGTAACATCTACAAAAAGTGTTAACATTTTGTTGGGGTAACACCAATGAATAACATCTAAAATACACTAATTCAAGCCTAATAAAGTCACAAGAATGCTGGATTATGTGTTTAGATGAGGACAGTAATATTGGGAATAATCACATTTCTTCTCTGAGCATGTATATCCTTCCTCCAAAGTCATTTCTACCCAATGGGTGACAAAAGACATCCTTGGATGTTGGTCTGTTCCAGGTCACTGGGTCCCAGAATCAGATATCCATGCGTGCAGGAAACCCAAGGAGACACGATGCCCGGTCAGGCGCGAGTCTTTAGTTCGAGCCTGGAGTTCGCGGTCTCATCATTGGCTAGTCCAGGGGTCGGTACCAAAGATCAAAGTCTGAAGTTGAAGCCCATTGGTCAAAGCTTGGAGACTGGAGGTCTGTCCTGGGGACGGAGGACTGCCCATGTGTGTGGGTGGGAGGTAAGGTGCTTGTTTTGTTGCTTGTTGTGTTCTGTGTTGTTCTGCTGGGCATCGTGGAATGCTATACTGGTGTCAGAATGCGTGGTGACACAAATGAACTGTCGCCAGCGCATCTGGTTGTTAATATAAATGATACATTTCACTGTGTGTTTCCCTTTGCATATGATAAATAAATCTGAATCCAAATCTCAAGCTGAGGTCTACAGGTTGAAGACACATTGATGTCAGCTTTGTCAACAACATTGCCAATTTCTTCCCCCCACTCCCCAAAAGATACTTCTTAGCTCACTGAGTGTTTCAGGAAAATTGTCTTTTGCTGCAGTCACTTGTATCCCTGTTGACCCCTCAGCTTAACCAAAACTATCCCACATAAATGATGTTAACACTCAACACTGGCGAACAAATGGGTGAACCAATTAGATTAGACCCACATCTGCATCGAGGCACAGACATCAGGATCTAGGAGTCAATGGATAGACCATCATTCACTCCTCTATAATTTCCCTTCAACTGAGTCATTCGCTGGGTTATTTCACCAAGTATCCACAAGTGGTCTGCAGTTACATACAGGCCAGGTAGGAAAAGAAACTCAAAAAAACTGCAGATGCCAGAAATATGGAGCAACACACAAAATGGTGAAGGAACTCAGGCAGCCTCTATGGAGGGAAATGAACAGTCGATGTTTGGGTCAAAGCACTTCATCTGTATTGAAAGAAGGTGGGGAGATAGCCAGTATAAATTGGTGGAGGGAAGGGGTGAATCAGGAGCTGGTAGGTGATAGATGGATCGAGGTACGGGGAGATGTTAGGCAGATAAGGGAGCAGTAGGGCATGAATGGTGTCAAAAGCCAGGAAGTGACAAATGGCTGAAAATGATGGAAGCTGATAGGAGTGTAAGGTGGAGCCTGACATTAAGGGAGGGAGGTGGGAGGGGAACCAGTGGGAGGAGTGTGTGGGTGATGGGCAGATGGAGAGGATGGCGAAAGGGGAAGAGACAGAGCGATTGAGGGGGGAGTAAGAAAAGCGAGAAGAGAAAAGGGACAGAAAGGTAACAGTTACTGGAAGATTCAAAATTCAATGTTCATACCATTGGTTTGGAAACTACTCAGGCAGAATATGAGGTACTGATCCTGAAATATGTCTTGATATATAACAACCGTTACCATATCAGAAAAACAGGAACCGGTTTGTAAACAAGTTTGATCCCCACTAGATGAACAGACCATTTGTCGTACTAGTGGTTCCTGAGGGGTGAGGATTAGTGACACCTGAGGACGGGATTGGCCTGAGTTTAACATCCACCTGAAAGTCGACATCATCAGCGACACTGCACACCCTCGGTAAAAAGGGAATCAAAGCAAAAACTTTAGAGATGCTGGACATCTGAAATTAAAATGGAAAATACAAGAAATGTTCAGCAGGTCAGGTTGATTGACTGCTTTGCTTCTCTCTGACTGAAGCGTCGAGCAAGACTGAAGTCAATGAGGATGAGAGCAAAGGACGGGCTGGTGCTCAACGCTGTCTGCCTCTGCTTGACCGGTCTTCCTTTCCGTCTTGCTTGCTACTGTCACAGGAAACTGTAGGATTCTTGGGATCCGTGTCGCAAAAATTGATTGGAGAGGCTGTGAACTTGTTTTAGGGGACGTTGAGGTTCACGTTGCACGTCTTCCTGAACTCTGGTTACTCTTTTTTTGCTGTTATTGAACAGTCTGAATGCAGTCTGGGGCTTCAGCAAAGAATGCTTTGTTCTGAAAAATGTAGTGGGCTAGCGGCGAGACACTGATCTGAACTAATCTGAGTTTGATGTACTCCTGGATTGATATTTGATATTCTACGTGCTGAATAAACTCTTCTTGTTCCTTATTCTGTGCTGTTCAGTTGCTTTTCACTGTTTGCGCAATTTGTTGTTTTTTTTTTGCATGTTTCATATTTGATGTTTTCTTGAAAGAGTTCCATGGTGTTTCTTTGTTTCATGTCTGCGTGCGGGAGGACAAATGTCAGAGTTGTATTCTGTGCGCATACCTTGATAATAAATGTACTTTGAACTTTGAAACTTTGAAGTACAAGATACTACTTGAAGGTGTAGCTTAGGTTCAGGGATATCTCAGTCCTACTGATATACTTGAAAGTGTACTTCAGGTTCAGGGATATCACAGTGCTACTGAAACACTCCAACAAAGGACAGGATGCAGGAACAGGTAACAGGCACCGGGAAGGAGAATAAGAAGTTAGCATCTTAAGCAATAGTATAGAAAAGAAGACCTTTTGGCTTTATTTATTATTTTAGCATTAATTTTATGATTTTCAATTCAGCATTTTGATTTAATTGAAGGCAAGGCTTCAGGTCCTGCTTGAAGCTCTGTGAAAATTAAAATTAGATGTCATGCTGTAACAGAGAATTACAACCAAAGTCGCTCATAACCAGTGGCAACACTGGTGAATCTGTGGAATTCATTGTCACGGACAGCTGTGAAGGCCAAATCATTGGTATATTTAAAGCAGACATTGATAGGTTCTTGATTAGTAAGGCCGTCAAAGTTTACGAGGGAAAGGCAGGGGAAGGGATTGAGAGGGATAATGAATCAGCCATGATGGAATAGTGGAGGACACTTATGAGGCGATGCCTAATTCTACTCCTATATCTTATGGTCTTAAAATGCTGCACATCCGACTTTTTGTTGTCCAAGAGCTCTTGAACACTGTTGGTCAAATCCAGAGAAAAATAACAGGGGAATTAAACAAAATAACATGCTTTTATTAATTTATTTTAAACAGGTAGGAATGCAGAGACAAGAATGAGCCAATCAGCTTGAGCTGGTTCTGCCTTTTAATGACATCATTTATCACAGAAACTGATAGCACAGAAGAGGAGACCATTCTGTCCCTCTGTCTTTGCTTGCCAGAATGATGGGACGACAAAATAAATACTTGTCTTCTGCACTGTTTGAGATAAAATTCGAGTCTACCACTTCATAACTAGCTCCAGAGACGAGGTGGTGGTGCAGAAGTTAGGTTCCCAGACTGGTAATCTAGAGGAACACACCAGATGTTTTAGGAACACAGTGGGTCAGGCAACATGTACGGAGAGAAATGGACAGTTAATGTCTCAGGTTGGGATCCTGATCAGGACTGAAAGACAGAGGGGTGCTGATCAGTCTAAAAAGTTGGATGGAAAGGGTGGAGCAGGGGCTAGCAGGCGATAGGTGGATCCAGATAAGGAGGGGTGATAGGCAGATGGAGGAGGGGAGAGTAGGAATAGTGCCGGAGACTATAGGTGATAGATGGAGGGGGGAAGGAGTTCATGAGAATGTGAGGAGATTAAATTATGGGATTAATAAGCACAAGAGATTCTGCAGATCTGGAATAACATACACAAAATGCTGGCAGAACTCTGCACTTCAGGCAGCATCTATGGAGAGGGATAAAGAGACACTGTTTCAGGGTGAGGCCCTTCATCAAAACTAGAAAGGAAAGGGGAAGGAGCCAGAATTGGAAGGTGGGTCAGGGGAAGGAGTACAAGTGAGAAGGTGATAGGTGAGGGGGAAGGTAAGTTGTTAAGGGAGGGGGATGAAGTAAGAAGCTGGAAGGTGATAGGTGGAAAAGGTAAAGGGCTGAAGAAGAAGGAATCTGATAGGAGAGGAGAGAGGACCATGGGAGAAAGGCAAGTAGGAGGGGCACCAGTGGGAGTGTAGACAGGTGAGGAGAATGGGTAAGAGGGGAGCCAGAATGGGAATGGAAAATAAGAAGAGGAGAATGTAGGATTAGTATATTTAGATGGCTGAGAGTTGGTGGGGATTCTGTTTATGTGATCTCTGTGACTCTATGATCTCTGTTAATGATCTGGAAGTTAAAAGCAACACTGCTGTCTTTGGCAATGATGGCTTCAAAGTGACTGGACTGCTGATGATAATTATCAGATTCTCCTGTGGAGCATCAGCAAAGGAAATGTGCTGGCTTTATCCCTGACGCCAGATTCACCACAGCGGTCGATTTAAACCAGCCCAGTGAGCTAATGGGTTCAGATAATGATCATACGACCATAGGATATAGAAGCAGAATTAGGCCATTTGGCCCATTGTGTTTTCACCACCATTCCATCATAGCTGGTTATACCTTTCAACCTCATTCTCCTGCCTTCTCTCCATGATCATCCCTATCCTTACTAATCAATAAACCATTAACATCTGTTTTAAATATGCCCAATGACACAGCCTCCACAGCCATCTGTGGCAATGGATTCCACAGATTCGCCATGAAGAAATTCCTCCTTATCTCTGTTCTAAAGGGCCAACCTTCTATTCTGAGACTGTGCCCTCTGGTCCTAGACTCCTCCCCCCACAATAGGAAACACCCTCTCCACGTTCACTTCCTTAGGAGTTTGCAAAGATTTGGCATGACATCTAAAACTCTGACAAACTTCTATGGATGTGTAGTGAAGAGTATATTGACTGGCTGCATCACAGATTGGTATGGGAACACCAATGCCTTTGAACAGAAAATCCTACAAAAGGTAGTGGATACAGCCCAGTCCAGCACAGGGAAAGCCCTTTCCACCAGTAGCACATCTACACAAAGCATTGTCCCAGGAAAGCAGCATCCATCATCAAGGACCTCCACCACGCTCTTTCTCACTGCTGCCATCAGGAAGAAGGCACAGGAGCCTCAGAACTCACACCACCAGGGTCAGGAACAGTTATTACCCCTCTTGAACCAAAGGTGATAATTTCACTCAAATTCACTTGCCCCGTCATTGAAAAGTTCCCACAATCTATGGACTCACTTGTAAGGACTCTTCATCTCATGTTCTTGATAATTATTGCTTATTTATTTATTATTATTATTATTTATTTTGTATTTGAACAGTTTTGTTGTCTTTCACACAAAGGTTGCAATTTACTGTGGTCCTTCATTGGTTCTATTACGGATTTACTGCAAATGCCCACAAGAAAAATAACCTCAGGGTTGTATACGGTGACATATATGTACTTACATAATAAATTTACATTGAACTTTGAAGTCTACCTAGGCCTTTGAATATTCGATGGGTTTCAACGCGATCCTTCCTCATTCTTCTAAACTGCAGCGGGTACAGGCCCAGAGCCATCAAATGCTCCCCATATATTAACCCATTCATTACCAGGAAATGGGTAAAGAGAATGCCGGTTCGGCAAAATCAATGCCTCGGATACTCTTCTCCATTTGGAATGGAAGTGGTGCCCTCTACTCTCTCCCCATAAACGCCCCCATCTAGATTCTGATGTAGTCGGGAGGGGATGGCGCTGTGTTTTATTTTGGAGAGGCAGAACGACAGTGCTCGGCTTGAATATAATCATATACCCAAAGCACACACCCACTGGCTGCCAGTTTTCGCACTGAGAGCTACAGCTGACAGACTAGAAGTGACAGCAGCCAACTCCAAAACAAATCAAACGATCACATTAAACGCACGTTGTATATCAGCGTGCAGCAGAGCAGCTGATGGAACCATCTCGAGGCTGCGATGACTTCCTGCAAATTAAAACATCATTAACACATTTTGGGCTTTGTTTTACAGCCCCTGACACCAGCCGAACACCTTGGTTAGATTTCAGCCTGTAACTTACCCCAGCACATCTAAAATCTTATATTCGAAGCATCTCAACCACTTGTTAAGATTTAATTCAGCAACTCACTTTCCGGCACTCATTACTGCCTAAATAAATTAGCAAGTCATTTCCAAACCTGTGAATTGCATGTTCTGAGAACGTGCAGTCAGACAAAGTGCAGGATCAGGACCTAGAGAAGGAAAGGATAGGGTCATATCTCAGCTGATCCAATAATCTCAATTCAAGACCAAAGGGGGTGGGGATTTGAACTCACAACCTCTGGCACTTAGAGACGTGAGCATTTCCCTCTGAGAGTGACACATACAAAATGCTAGAGGATCAGAAGGTCGGGCAGCATCTATGGAGAGGAATAAACATGCAACATTTCAGGCCACGACCCTTCATCAGGAGTGGAAGGAAAGGGGAAGAAGCCAAAATGAGAAGGTGTGGGGGAGGGGAAGTGGAAGAAATACAAGTGAGAAGGTGAGAGGTGAAGCCAGGTGGGTGGGGGAGCCAGGGTGGGGGGGTGAAATGGGTAGATGGTAGATGTTAAGCAGAAAGGTAAAGGCTGAAGAAAAATCTGATAGGAAAGGAGTGGAGCATGTGAGAAAGAGAAGGAGGAGGGGCATCCTGGGGAGGTGATAGGCAGGTGAGAAGAGGGGAGCCAGGGTGGGGAATGGAAGAAGACAGAAAGGGGTGAGGGAGGCACGGTGCACAGGGTGAGCTGACACCTCTGCACAGCAGCAGATTACCATCAGCATATCTTTTCCTCAGACAGTAGTGTCCCAATAGAATACCACCGTTAAGGATAGAAGAGGTTAAGAAATCATTCCATACTGATAAAATGCCAGTATAAGAGTATTCTATTGGCAACTAGTCACTTGCTGATGGAAAGATGGAATTTATAAATTACAGTTACGGATTCCTGTAGCTCTCTATTGAAATGTGAAACTGGTTTTCTCCACTCTTTCCTAGCTAAATGCTTTCTTGTCACATTTCTCAAGCTCACCAGAGCGTCAATTTCTCTGACAGTCAGAGCACCAAGGTTTCCAACTGGATGCTTTCAAAACAGCTGCAGAATTGGCTCACTACTGTGGAGAGCGAAGTCTGTAAACAGTGCATCAAAATATCCCTCTCCACCATCTCCCAGAGGATCGACAGATGAAGGCAAACTTGTCTTTCAGAGAGCATGCCATATCAAGCAAAGGAACTCTGGGTAGACCTGGTATTACAGGAAAGATACTAGCATGGATAGAGATTTGCTGACTGGCATGAGGCAAAGGATGGGAGTCAATGAGGCCTGTTTTAATTGGCTACCAGTGACTAGTAGTGATCCGCAGGGGGACCACTTCTTTTCATGTTACTTGCCAATGACTTGAATGATGGAATTGATGGCTTTGTGGCCAAGTTTGCAGATAATATGAAGATGGGTGGAGGGGCAGGTGGTGTTGAGGAAGCAGAGTGTCTTTGAATGGGCAAGGACATGGCAAATGGAATATAGCGTAGGGAAGTGCATGGTCATGCACTTTGATAGAAGAAATAAAAGTGTAGATTACTTTCTAAATGGAGAGAAAATTCTCAAATCAGAGGTGCAAAGGTACTTGGGAGTTCTTGTGCAGGAATTCCTAGAGGTTAACTTGCAAGGTAGGGAAAGCAAATGCAATATTAGTATTCATTTCAAGAGGACTCCATTTTGCTGATTATAGCTTCCATTGTTTGCTGATTAAAGTGACGAGGTGATTGAAACATCCAGGCAAGGGCATAAGTTTGGAGGTTGTTTGGGTGTTCTAGCAATTTGCAGAATCCAAGAGGATTCCGAGAGACAGAGACAGCATGCATGAACCTCGTAAAGGGCAGGCTGCAGGTTAGGGTGCAAGCCAATATTTGGCTCCATTTTGACGATTAAAACTTCCATTTTTCACCAACTAAAGTGACGTGGGAGATTGAAGCATAGAAGTGAGTGCGGAGGGAGAGCACCAGCTGCCTGTCTTTTGATCACTGTGCTCCTACCAGAGAGGGGAGAGCCTGCCGCTGAGGAGAGTGTTGCCCAGGTGAATGTGGTCTTGGACTATAAAATTTTTTCCTGTCTTATAGTTTTTATATTCTGTGTTTTTTTTTTGCCTAATCTTCTCGTTTTTTGTGTGGGAGGAGGGATTTGGGAGTAAATGTGCCTGATCTGTCTTCTTCGTCTTTTTTGTGCAGGAGGAGGGGTTTGGGGGTCGATGTGCCTGATCCATTTTTGTTTGTTTTTTTTGTGGGGAGATGGGATTTTGGGGTTGATGACCATTCTGCCTTTTTTTTCTTTCTTGGTTTCATGGCTACCCAGAGAATCAAAGAACTTCAAAGTTGTATACTTTGATTTATAAAAATGAACCTTTGAACCTTTGACTAAAATGTAAACGTAAGGATGTAACTCTGAGGCTTTAAAAGGCATTGGTCAGACCATTGTGAGCAGTTTACAGATCCTTATCTAAGAAAGGATGTGATGGTATTGGAAAAGGTGCTGAGGCGTTTCATGAGAATGAAAGGGTTAATGTATGAGGAGCATTTGATGTCTCTGGGTTTGTACTTGTTGAAGTTTAGAAGAATGAGGTGGAATCTCATTGAATCCTATTAAATATTGAAAGGCCTGGATATAATGGATGTGGAGAGGGTGTTTCCTAGGACCAGAAGTTCCAGCCTCAGACCAGAAGGAGACCCCTTGAGAACAGAAATGAGGAGGGATTTCTTTAGCCCAAGGGTGGTGAATCTGTGGAATTCATTGCCACAGACAACTGTGGAGTCCAAATCATTGGGTATATTTAAAGTGGAGGTTGATAGGTTCTTGATTAATAAAGCTGTCAAAGGTTATAGGGGGTATGCAGGTGATTGGGGTTGGGAGAGATAATAAATCAGCCATGATGGAATGGTGGGGCAGGCTCGATGGGCCGAATGGCCTAACTCTGCTCCTGTGTCTTATGGCCTTGCAGTCTTCATTTGCACACTGTGCCTGTTTGGCTGTGCTTTGAGGTGTGGGTGTAAGGGAACTGGGGGAAAAAAGGGCCCTCGCAGATTCCTGGAGACACAAGAGGTTGCAGGTGCTGGAGTGTGGAGCAGAAAAACACGAGGTGAAGGAACTCAGCGGGTCGGGCAGCATCTGCAGAGGAACACAGACAGTCCACACTTCAGGTCAAGACACATCATTTGGACTGAAAGATTGTTCCTTCCCTATGCTGAGAACAGAAGTGACTGCATTACTGTAGTTGCACAGCCTGCACCAACATCAACTGGCCTCAGTAGGACCTTCAGTATCATTAAATACAAAAACACAAGCAAAAATGAGCAGGAAAATGGGCCACTCAACTATCAATGCTGCCCCACCCTTAAATATGATCAATGTTGATCTATACCGGCCTCAACTCCTCGACTCTCTCAGTTCCACATAACTCTCAACTCCTCGATCTTTCCAATATTTATCTATCTCCACCTTAAATACACCCAGTGGCCCCTTCATTAGGTACCACTAATCTCGTTAATGCAAATATCTAATCAGCCAATCATGTGGCAGCAACTCAATGCATAAAAGCATGCAGACATGGTCAAGAGGTTGTTCAGACCAAACACCAGAATAGTAAAGAAATGTGATCTAAGTGACTTTGACTGTGGTGTGATTGTTGGTGCCAGATGGGGTGGTTTGAGTATCTCAGAAACTACCGATCTCCTGGCATTGTAACACCCCTCAGTCTCCAGAGAACGGCAGAAAAAATGAAAGTGTCCAGTCAGCGGCAGTTCTGCGGGTGAAAACATCTTGTTAATGAGAGAGGTCAGAGGAGAATGGCCAGATTGGTTCAAGCTGACAGGAAGCTGACAGTAACTCAAATAACCACGCATTACAAAAGTGGTGTGCAGAAGAGCATCTCTCAATGCACAACATGTCGAACCTTGAAGTGGATGGGCTACAGCAGCAGAAGACCACAAACATACACTCAGTAGCCACTTTATTAGGTACAGGAGATAACTAATAAAGTGACCACTGAGTGGATATCCTATGATCTGTCCTCCACCACTCTCAGGGGAAGAGAAGACCAGAGGTTTACCAACGTCTAGGAGAAAACATTTCCCTGCACGTCTGTTTGAAATGGCCAGCCCATTATCTTGTAGCTACGTCCCCTTGTTTGTGACTCTCCCGCTTGCAGAGACATCTCAGCATCTACCCTGTCAAGCCCCTATGTTTTTGAACAAGATTGCCCCTTATTCTTCTGAACTTCCAAAAGGGCAGACTTCCAGAATACTGAAAGGCCAACAAAAGGGCAGGGATGATATATGAAACCATGGACCTTAGAGCACTACGGCACAGCTTCAGGCCTTTGGCCTATCTGGTCCATGCCGAATTATTATTATCCTAGTCCCATCAACCTGGACCTGGGCCATGGCCCTCCATAGCCTTCCTGTCCAGGTACTTATCCAAACTTCCCTTAGGTATTGAAATCGAACCGATATCCACCACTTCCACTGGTAGCTCATTCCACACCCTCACTACTCCCTCTGAGTGAAGAAACTCAGATCAGCGAGGATTGTGCTGGGCAGTCCGCAATTACCACCACACTTCTGGCGCCAACTGAGCATGCTCACGACTTACTAACCCTAACCGCTATGCCTGCGGAGCGTGGGAGGAAACCAGAGCACGTGCATGTTTTTTTTTCCTTTTCATTTTCATCCAGAGCTCCAATTAAACTTCTGGCTAGACCCAAGACACGCAGCATTTTCAAATCAGCGATTCTTGCATAGCACGATGAGCCCAGCTGACCATACACCAAGAGTGGTGGTGAGGGTTGAAAATGGAATTTGTTTAAACAAGCAGCTAAAACTGTGTGACAGGGTGCAAGCAGAACCGGGGACTAAAGCAGGGCTCGGTATGCTGAGGAGCTGTTGGCAGGAGTTTTGCCAGGACTGAGGGCAAGGAGGTGGTGGGGGGAGGACCCCTGAGTCTGAGACCCGTGTGTCTACGTCAACAAGAATACACGTGCCACGATGGTCGTTGCAGACTCCGCAGGCCGAAGGGCCTGCTTTCACGCTCAATGATTCTGAGAGCTGAAACTGAAGAGAAATGGAGAGGGGGCTTTTGGACCAGTTAGATCACTGGGGTCAAAAACACAAATCACGTTGTCATTGTCAGTGAGTACAAGGAGGAAAGAGAGAAGGGTGTTGGTTCAGAGGTGGAAGTAAACAGCTTTATGAGGGATCAGTCGCGTGGTTTTTGAGGCAGGTAAGACATAAAGGCTGTACATTCACCCAGAGTGAAACCCGGAGATAAATTACATGACTCATCCCGTGTTCTATTGCGAGAACGTTTTTTCTTGGTCCATGAATAGGTCACATACTTCAATGGGTTAGTTTTCAAAATTTTAGATTTAAAGAACATGTAGGGCCGATTTTGTGAAATGCCTTGTTCCTTCAGTGTCTGAATGCTGTTTGGATCTTTTTGACACGTGCTGGGGTTAATGCATCCATCAAAGCGGTGGGCAGCAGAATCACATCATGCACAAGTTAAGTGCTTACCATCATTATTAAAGAGTCATTTGTGAGCCTGCATTTCAATTTCAGAGAGGAGTTCACATTTAAATGATGCTCCCCATAGAAATACTGTACATTGCCATTTAAAAGCAAAGGTCTACGGAGAGTTTTATGAAAGAAGGAAGCAAAGAGATTGTGAGCTAACTATAAACACGTATCCCCTCGTTATTGTCATGATTCCTCACACAGTGCTTTTTACTTTGATTAACCAACTATGAACCTAGCAGACCAAACTTTGCTTGTATTTCTATTTTGCAATGGCAGGAAGCCCTTGTGGCCGTCCATCTTTATTGCCAGCGTGCCTTCCACACCAGGTCACAAAGGCAGGTCAGAGAGGAAAGGTCAGACTGCTTCGAGCTGACAGGAAGGTGACAATAACTCAGATAACCACGTGCTACAACAGTGGTGCGCAGAAGAGCATCTCCGAATGCACAACGTGTCAAACCTTGAAGTGAATGGGATACAGCAGCAGGAGACCACGGACATACACTCAGCGACCATGGATCATCAATAACCCATTTTATTCACCCTACCCACCAACCGTTTCAAAGATTTCTCCACTCAGCTACCCACTAGGGGCAAATTACATTGGGCAATTAACCCACCAATCTGCACTTTGAAACCAGAGCACCCAGGGGAAATGTACTGTCACAGACAAGGCTTGCAAATGCCACACGGACAGCAGCTGGCATTCAGGATTGAACCCAGGCCACTAGAGTGGTGAGGTCCTTGTCTTAGAGCACTACAGCACAGAGTCAGGCCCATCTGCCCATCTATCCCGTGCCAAACCTTTATTCTGACTGGTCTGCACCTGGACCACAGTCACCATACACCGCCTGTCCGTATCCAAACCTCTCTTAAATGCTGCATTCGAACCCACGTCCACCAGTTCCTCTGGCAGCTCTCATCACCCCGAGTAAAGAATTTCCCCCTCAGGTTCCAACACTTTGGATATCTTGCTCTATCAGAAGAGGGGAAATGTGTTGGAGTGGGAGCCTCGCAGTTGCTCACATTTCAAAAGTTAAATGAGTTTGCTGCTGAGAATGAGTTTTTATGCAAATCTAATCACTTTGTTCTCCTGGGAAGACAGATAAGGAGAAATCAATTGAACAGACAGGGCCCAAAACATCCACTGTACTCTTTTCCTAGATGCTGCCTCGTCTCTTGAGTTCCTCCAGCATTTTGTGCGTGACAGTACAGGGCACATTCACAGAGGTAAAGGAATTGTCAATAGTCAGGACCCTGCACCCTGAGAATGGAGAGGGGATAGTATAAAGATACGAGGAAGGGGGAGGAGACTGGGGCCAGGTCGACAAAATTCAAAGTAAGGTCATTATCAAAGCACATTCATGTCACTACTTTGAGATTCACTTTCTGGCAGGCATTTCCAGGAAAATAAAGAAATACAATAGAATTTATGAAAAACAATGCATAAAGACTGACAGAAAAGCATGTAAAAAAAGGACAAATTCAAGATTCAAGATTGCTTAGTGTCATTTCCACTACATAATTGTACAGGATATGAAATAATTTTGTAAATAGGAAATAAAAGAAAACAGTTAATACTGAGAACTCCAGCTGTCGAGTCCTGGAAGGTGAGTCAGTAGGTTGTGGTGTCATTTCAGTGTTGAGGTGGCTAATGGTTCAGGAGCCTAATGGTTAAACTGTTCGTGAATCTGGTGCTGTGGGACCCAAGACTCCTGTATCTGGCCTGATGGTTGTAGTGAGAAGAGAGCATGGCCTGGATGATGTGAGCCCTTGACGATTGAGGAGTGAAGAGGTGGGCTGAGGAGGGGTGAATGGTGATGGAGCCAGGTAGCGGTGGAAGTGGTAGGAGTTGAGAAAAATGTTGGGTGATAGGTGGAAGCAGGCACGATAGGGCAGATAGATCCAGGTGTAGGGATGGGAGCACAAAGGCAAATGGAGGGAGATAAGCAAGAACACAAAGGATTGACTGTACTGTAATTAGATAAGTAAAGAGGCCAATAATGGGAAGCATTAGGGGATAGAAGAAAGACAGATAGAACCAGATAGAGGAGGGGATTTGGTGTATGAAGTGGATGGAACCAGGAGATACATAGAAAACATAGAAAACAGGTGCAAGAGTAGGCCATTCGGCCCTTCGAGCCTGCACCGCCATTTATTATGATCATGGCTGATCATCCAACTCAGAACCCTGCACCAGCCTTCCCTCCATACCCCCTGATCCCCGTAGCCACAAGGGCCATATCTAACTCCCTCTTAAATATAGCCAATGAACTGGCCTCAACTGTTTCCTGTGGTAGAGAATTCCACAGATTCACCACTCTCTGTGTGAAGAAGTTTTTCCTAATCTCGATCCTAAAAGGCTTCCCCTTTATCCTCAAACTGTGACCCCTCGTTCTGGACTTCCCCAACATCGGGAACAATCTTCCTGCATCTAGCCTGTTCAATCCCTTTAGGCTTTTATACATTTCAATCAGATCCCCCCTCAATCTTCTAAATTCCAACGAGTACAAGCCCAGTTCAACCAGTCTTTCTTCATATGAAAGTCCTGCCATCCCAGGAATCAATCTGGTGAACCTTCTTTGTACTCCCTCTATGGCAAGGATGTCCTTCCTCAGATTAGGGGACCAAAACTGCACACAATACTCCAGGTGTGGTCTCACCAAGGCCTTGTACAACTGCAGTAGTACCTCCCTGCTCCTGTACTCGAATCCTCTTGCTGTGAATGCCAGCATACCATTCGCCTTTTTCACCGCCTGCTGTGCCTGCATGCCCACTTTCAATGACTGGTGTATAATGACACCCAGGTCTCGTTGCACCTCCCCTTTTCCTAATCGGCCACCATTCAGATAATAATCTGTTTTCCTATTTTTGCCACCAAAGTGGATAACTTCACATTTATCCACATTAAATTGCATCTGCCATGAATTTGCCCACTCACCCAACCTATCCAAGTCACCCTGCATCCTCTTAGCATCCTCCTCACAGCTAACACTGCCGCCCAGCTTCATGTCATCTGCAAACTTGGAGATGCTGCATTTAATTCCCTCATCCAAGTCATAAATATATATTGTAAACAACTGGGGTCCCAGCACTGAGCCTTGCGGTACCCCACTAGTCACTGCCTGCCATTCTGAAAAGGTCCTGTTTATTCCCACTCTTTGCTTCCTGTCTGCTAACCAATTCTCTATCCACATCAATACCTTACCCCCAGTACCGTATGCTTTAAGTTTGCACACTAATCTCCTGTGTGGGACCTTGTCAAAAGCCTTTTGAAAATCCAAATATACCACATCCACCGGTTCTCCCCTATCCACTCTACTAGTTACATCCTCAAAAAATTCTATGAGATTCGTCAGACATGATTTTCCTTTCACATATCCATGCTGACTTTGTCCGAGCATTTCACCGCTTTCCAAATGTGCTGTTATCACATCTTTGATAACTGACTCCAGCAGTTTCCCCACCACCGACGTTAAGCTAACCGATCTATAATTCCCCGGTTTCTCTCTCCCTCCTTTTTTAAAAAGTGGGGTTACATTAGCCACCCTCCAATCCTCAGGAACTAGTCCAGAATCTAACGAGTTTTGAAAAATTATCACTAATGCATCCACTATTTCTTGGGCTACTTCCTTAAGCACTCTGGGATGCAGACCATCTGGCCCTGGGGATTCATCTGCCTTTAATCCCTTCAATTTTCCCAACACCACTTCCCTACTAACAAGTATTTCGCTCAGTTCCTCCATCTCACTGGACCCTCTGTCCCCTACTATTTCTGGAAGATTATTTATGTCCTCCTTAGTGAAGACAGAACCAAAGTAATTATTCAATTGGTCTGCCATGTCCTTGCTCCCCATAATTAATTCACCTGTTTCTGTCTGTAGGGGACCTACATTTGTCTTTACCAGTCTTTTCCTTTTTACATACCTATAAAAGCTTTTACAGTCCGTTTTTATGTTCCCTGCCAGTTTTCTCTCAATCTTTTTTCCCCTTCCTAATTAAGCCCTTTGCCCTCCTCTGCTGAACTCTGAATTTCTCCCAGTCCTCAGGTGAGCCACTTTTTCTGGCTAATTTGTATGCTTCTTCTTTGGAATTGATACTATCCCTAATTTCTTTTGTCAGCCACGGGTGCACTACCTTCCTTGATTTATTCTTTTGCCAAACTGGGATGAACAATTGTTGTAGTTCATCCATGCAATCCTTAAATGCTTGCCATTGCATATCCACCGTCAATCCTTTAAGTGTCATTTGCCAGTCTATCTTAGCTAATTCACGTCTCATACCTTCAAAGTTACCCCTCTTTAAGTTCAGAACCTTTGATTTTGAATTAACTATGTCACTCTCCATCTTAATGAAGAATTCCACCATATTATGGTCACTCTTACCCAAGGGGCCTCTCACGACAAGATTGCTAATTAACCCTTCCTCATTGCTCAAAACCCAGTCTAGAATAGCCTGCTCTCTAGTTGGTTCCTCGACATGTTGGTTCAAAAAACCATCCCGCATACATTCCAAGAAATCCTCTTCCTCAGCACCCTTACCAATTTGGTTCACCCAATCTACATGTAGATTGAAGGCACCCATTATAACTGCTGTTCCTTTATTGCACACATTTCTAATTTCCTGTTTAATACCATCTCCGACCTCACTACTACTGTTAGGTGGCCTGTACACAACTCCCACCAGCGTTTTCTGCCCCTTAGTGTTACGCAGCTCTACCCATATCGATTCCACATCTTCCCGGCTTATGTCCTTCCTTTCTATTGAGTTAATCTCATTTTTAACCAGCAATGCCACCCCACCTCCTTTTCTTTCATGTCTATTCCTCCTGAATATTGAATATCCCTGAACGTTGAGCTCCCATCCTTGGTCACCCTGGAGCCATGTCTCTGTGATCCCAACTATATCATATTCATTAATAACAATCTGCACTTTCAATTCATCCACCTTGTTACAAATGCTCCTTGCATTGACACACAAAGCCTTCAGGCGCTCTTTTACAACTCTCTTAGGCCTTATACAATTATGAGATGATGGTGGAGTGACTGAAAATGGGTAATGGGGGCTGGAGGGGAATCGACAATGGGTGGATCAAAGAAGACCCGAACACAGGAGCAAAGGTCATCTGAAAACTGGAAAAATTCCCACCATTGGATTGCAGACTACCCAGGCAAAACATGTGGTGTTTGTGTCAGGCCTCACCCTGGCAGTGGAGCAGGAGGATGGGTAGATCAGGTTGCAAATGGGAATGGGAAGTGGTGCTGAGATTAGGTACTGGTGAGTAGAGCCTCAGTCCTTGGAGAAGACAGGTGGTAGAAAGGACAGGCAGGAGATGAGTCATAATCACAGCCAGTGGGAAGATCTATAGGGCAATAGAGGCGAGGTGCAGTTAAAACAGAAAGCAACAAATACTGGACTAGAAGTATTATATTTGAATGCACGCAGCATAAGAAATAAAATGGATGATCTTGAAATTCAGCTACAGATTGGCAAGCATGACGTTGTAGCCATCTCTGAAACTTGGCTAAACAATGGCTGCTATTGGGAGCTGAATGTCCAAGGATATATGGTGTATCGGAAAGATAGATGAGTAGGCAGAGGGGGTGGTGTGGCCCTGTGTATAAGAAATAATATTAACTCATTAGAAGGGGATGACATAGGATCAGAAGGTGTAGAGTTTCTCTGGGTTGAGTAAAAAAATGGCAAGGGTAAAAGGACCTTAATGGCAGTTGTATAGAGGCCTCCAAACAGCAGCCAGGATGTGGATTACAAATTACAGCAGGAGATAGAAAAGGTGTGTCAGAAGAGTAGTGTCATGATAATCGTTGGGGATTTTAACTTGAAAGTGGATTGGGAAAACAAGGCCAGTACTGGCCCTCAAGAGAGAGAATTTGTAGAATGTCTAAGGGATGGCATTTTAGAACAGCTTGTTGTTGAGTCCACTAGAGGATCGGCTGTGCTGGATTTGGTGTTGTGCAATGATTCAGAGGTGATAAGAGAGCTTAAGGTTAAGGAACCCTTAGGGAACAGTGATTACAATATGATCGAGTTCACTTTGAAATTTGAGAAGAAGAAACTAAATTCCAATGTGTCGGTATTTCAATGGAATAAAGAAAATTACAATGGCATGAGAGGGGAACTGGCCAAAGTTGACTGGAAAGGGACACTAGCAGGAATGACAGCAGGGCAGCAATGGCTGGAGTTTCTGCAAAAAATAAGGGAAGTGCAAGACAGACATATTCCAAATAAGAAGAACTTTTCGAATGCAAGAAGGACACTACCTTGGCTGACAAGTGAAGTCAGACCCAAAGTAAAAGCAAAAGAGAGGACATAAAAGGAAGCCAAGTAGGGAAGATAGAGGATTGGGAAGCTTTTAAAAACTTGCAGAAGGAAACTAAGAAGGTCACTAGGAAGGAAAAAATGAATTATGAAAGGAAGCTGGCAATTAATATCAAAGAAGATTAATATCAAAGAGAGCTGAGGGTAGATATAGGACCAATAGAAAATGACGCTGAAGATATTGTAATGAGAGACGGAGATGGCAGAGGAACTGAATGCGTATTTTGCATCAGTCTTCACAGTGGAAGACAACTGCAGTATACCGGACATTCAAGAGGGTCAGGGAAGTGAAGTATGTGCAATGAAAATTACAACTGAGAAGGTGCTCAGGAAACTTAATGGTCTGAGGGTGGATAAATCTCCTGGACCTGATGGCTTGCACCCTCAGGTTCGGAAGGAAGAAGCTAGAGAGACTGCGGAGACATGCACACATAAGGACTCAAATACTTGCACTAACAGCACTTTGTGCATTACTGTGATATTCTGGTGCTGCTGCAACTTATTTTCCGCTACTTATCTATTTAATACTGTTTTTCTATTACTGTCTTGTTTTTATCTACCGCTTTATTTAATTGCCTGAAGGAAGCCAAACAGAGTTTCATTGTACCTATGTATAATGACAATAAAGATCATTCAATTCAATTCAATTCATTAACAATGATCTTTCAAGCATCGATAGATTCTGGCTTTGTACCGGATGACTGGAAAATTGCAAATGTTACTCTGCTATTTAAGAAAGGTGGGAGGCAGCAGAAAGGAAACTATAGACCTGGTAGCCTGACATCAGTGGTTGGGAAGTTGTTGGAATTGATTGTTAGGGATGAGATTACAGAATACCTGGAGACACATGACAAGATAGGCCAAAGTCAGCTGGTTTCCTGAAAGGAAATTCCTGCCTGACTAACCTACTGCAGTTTTTTTGAGGAAATTACGAGCAGGGTGGATAAAGGAGATGCAGTAGATGTGGTGTACTTGGATTTTCAGAAGGCCTTTGACGAGGTGCCAGACATGAGGCTGCTTAGCAAGATAAGAGCCCATTGAAAATTCAGGGAAGTTACTAGCATGGGTGGAGCATTGGCTGATCGGCAGAAAACAGAGAGTGGGAATAAAGGGATCCTATTCTGGCTGGCTGCCGGTTACCAATGGAGTTCCACAGGGGTCGGTGTTGGGATCGCTGCTTTTTACCATGTATGTCAATGATTAGGACTATGGGATTAATGGACTTGTGGCTAAATTTGCTGATGATACAAAGATAGGTGGAGGAGCAGGTAGTGACTGCAGAGAGACTTAGATAGTTTAGGGGAATGGGCAAAGAAGTGGCAAATGAAATACAATGTTGGAAAGTGCATGGTCATGCACTTTGGTGGAAGAAATAAACAGGCAGACAACTATATAGATGGGGAGAGAATTCAAAATGCAGAGATGCAAAGGGACTTGGGAGTCCTTGAGCAGGATACCCTAAAGGTTACCCTCCAGTTTGAGTCGGTGGTGAAGAAGGTGAATGCAATGTTGGCATTCATTTCTAGAGGTATAGAATATAAGAGCAGGGATGTGATGTTGAGGCTCTAAAAGGCACTTGTGAGACCACACTTGGAGTACTGTGTGCAGTTTTGGGCTCCTTATTTTAGAAAGGATATACTGACATTGGAGAGGGTTCAGAGAAGATTCATGAGAATGATTCCAGGAATGAAAAGATTACCGTATGAGGAACGTCTGGCAGCCCTTGAGTCCCAGAGAATGAGGGAGGATCTCATAGAAATATTCCAAATATTAAATGACAGAGGGCGGTAAAGCTGTGGAATTTGTTTCCATGAGCGGCTTTGGAGGCCAAGTCACTGGGTGCATGTAAGGCAGAGAAAGATAGGTTCTTGATTAGCCAGGGTATCAAGGGGTATGGGGAGAAGGTAGGGGAGTGGAGATGACTGGAAGAATTGGATCAGCCCATGATTGAATGACAGAACAGACTCAATGGGCTGAATAGCCTACCTCTGCTCCAATATCTCATGGTCTTAAAAAACCTGCAGGAAAGGCAAAAAATTCTTTAGCCTATTTACTGAGCTGACTGAGCACCTGAGCTCAGACAGCTGAAAAAGAGAAGGTTACAGAGAGTTCATTGGGTCTGCAAGGTAGAAACCAACTTCTTTTAAATTATAAACACTAAAGATTCTGCAGATGCCCTAAGGTTGGAGGCTACCCAGATGGAATATGATTTGTTGTTCCACCAACTTGAGAGAAGCCAAATCACACAGTTTAGGAGACCGTGGACTGATGGTTCGGAATCAGTGTTGTATGAAGCACATTATATTTGGTACAACTGTACAATGCAGATACTCTGCTTGATTCATGCAAAAGCCACAAAGACCTTGACACCCACGTGAGTATTACAGGGGTTAGGCCTGGGAAATGAGCTCAGTAAAAGGTAGGTACATCAATTTGTATGTACTGGTTGTCAGGGCCGAATAAGCTGATACAACTGTTTATAAGGTTCATAATCATTTTCATTAGCTGTCATTATCTTCCAATTATATCAGTGCTCCTGTCAATAGAAATGTTTTGACAGCATTACCGTGACTGGGACCCAACATTACCATTGTACTAAGTCCATGGGAACCACCATCAGTCAATATCACTTCCCAGCTTGATGGCAACCATCACCAAACATGAGGTCTCTCGTGGCTCCAATGTCTCAGGATGATGGACTTGCACTTATCTTGATAGCTTTTATTTTGGATTTCTGCATGTGTGGTATTTTATCACTTTTAGCACCTCTTGCCTATTTCGCTCATTGGCTGAAGTGCAATACACAAGTTCAGAAGGGTAACCAAACATGCCAGATTTATACAGCACGGGAAAAGGCTCTTCAGCTGATCATCAAACACCCGTCCACACTTTGACTGGAGCAAACCCAAATTATGAGGATCCAGTGGCAGATACGATCTGTCCTGGAGTCCTTTTTACCCAAAGCTTGAGGTCAAAGTCAAGTCCATTCTGACATTTCAGCTTGAAAGATCACGGAGGTCTTTGGCTTTGTAACTCCAACACAAACCCAGGCTGCAAAAATCTTGGACAGTACAGGCTAAGCCACAGACCTGGTTTTGCTACAACTATATCCTATAAATTCTAGGAATTATAGAAAGGATGTGGAGGCTTTGGAGAGGGTGCAGAAGAGGTTTACCAGGATGCTGCCTGAATTAGAGAGCATATGCTAAAAGGAGAAGTTGGACAAAATTGAATTGTTTACTTTGGAGTGGTGGAGACTGAGGAGAGAGATAGAAGTTTGTAAGATTATGAGAGGTGTATATAGAATAGACCATCAGTATTTTCCCAGGGTCCAAATGTCTAACATTAGAGGGCAGGTATTTAAGATGAGAGGGGGTGAGTTCAAAGGAGATATGCGGGGCAAGTTTTTTTTTTACCTAGGAGTGCTGAATACCTGGAATGCACGGTCAGACATAGTGGTGGGAGGCAATTGCAGTAGAGAGATTTAATAGGCACACGAGTTTGCACAGAATGGACATTGTGTAGGCAGAAGGGAAAGTTCAGTTTTATTACTAGTTTAATTAATCTGGCACAATATTGTGGACTAAGGCAATACACACAAAATGCTGGAGGAACTCAACAAGTCAGTCAGCATCTATGGAGAGGAGTAGACGGCTGATGATTCAGGCCAGTGCCCTTTATTAGCACCAGAAAGGAAGGGGAAGGAAGTCAGAATAGGGGGGGGTGGAGGAGAAGTAGTACAAGCTGGAAGGTGACAGGTGAAGCCAGGTGAGGGGAAAGGTAGGAGGGGGAGAGGGAGATAAAATGAGAGGCTGGGAGGTGGGAAAGATAAAGGGGTGAAGAAGAAGGGTGCCATTTAAAACTGTATGGGAATGTCTGATCAAGTGTATGAGCTTCGTTCGTGAGATTCATCAATCAGCGTTGATCAGACTTTCTGACAAAACATCACACTGACACAACTATTATCAGTTTCAGCACAGCATTCCCATTGGCATTTTGCAAGTTCTCACAGATGACAGCATTCCACCTCATTGCTTTGACCTCTGCAAATGCTTCTTTAAGTGACATACAGTCACACAAGGTAAGCAGGGCCCCCCCCCAGCTATAAAGGAGTGTTGCACGGAGTGAGTGGAGAGGGCAACGATTTGAGCGGGACTAACAGAGGGACCAGCACAAGGTTGTGATGAATAGAAGGCTAGTTCTTCTTCTCCTTCTATGGGCCGACTGGTGGCGCAACGACATCGGCGCTGGACCCGGGAGCAGAGGTTCCCGGGTTTGAAACTAGTCAGGTCTGCCCCCGAGTACACTTTCCATCCATGCCAGGTTGAGTGTCATGACCACAACTCGACCTTGTAAAACAAAGGGAAAACACTGCAAAAGTGTCTGTGTGAGGGGTAGTGCCCCACACGGTCTCTCTCTCTCACTCCGCACCTTGTAAAAAGCCATGAAAAAGACATCATCACGGATGCATGCTCGGACACGCAGACGCATACTCACAGACCCACACGCACACAGGCACACGCCAAAAAAAAAGGCAAGTTCTTCATGCAGGGTTTTACCAAGACCCTCCAAGGTTAAGTCTTTGGTGTGTCGCCAAAGACTCCAGCAAATTTCTACAAACGTAGAATAAAGAGCATTCTAACTTAATGCATCACTGGCTGGTGTGCAGGGACCACTGCACAGGATTGAAGGTAGCTCTGAAGGGTTGTAAACTCAGCCAGCTCCATTATGGGGACCAGCATCCCCACCATCGAGGACATCTTCAAAAGGTAATGCCTCAAAAAGACAGCATCCATCATTAACGATCCCCACCACCCAAGTCATGCCCTCTTCTCATAACTACCATCCGGTACAGGAGCCTGAAGACCCACACTCAACATTTTAGGAACAGCTTCTTCCCCTCCACCATCAGATTTCTGAACGGACAATGAACCGGTGAACTACCTCACTATTGTTGCTCTCTCTTTGCATTTCTTTGTTAATTTTATGTAGCCCCCCTGGCCAGCCTCAGGGTAGCTCGGCTCGCTGTCGTCTAGGGAAACAGCCCTCTGCGCCGCCAAACTGGGTAATTCATTTGTGTGGATGCTGTGTGATGTACCCACCCCACCCAAATAACAGACAATACACCAGATACGATTAAATGATTTACAGTTTATAAATATTACTGGAACTATATAATTAATAGAGAATAAAATATAAAAGGAAAATAAGAAGCGCCACACTTATCAAAGTTCAATCTCTTTCATGCACAAACATTTGGAGCTCAGGACCCTCCTTCTTCACCCTGCATCTCCCCTCGGACCACCTCGGCCTGCCACCTGGGACCAACAACGGTGGTTGACGAGACGCTCCACACGAGTCCGTCTCCATTTCCTCTCCTCGCCGAACACCCTGGACCTCGGACTCCTGCTCGGGGTCCCACCCCATTAGTGGACTCACAGCACCTGGTCCATCCTCTGTCTCTCTCTCCTGCCTTCTCCCCAAAAACCCACGCATCACAATATTTTACAGACACACAGAAAGCATAACAACTATCCCAATTGGTTCGTAACATCCTCTTATCAGTAAGATGATCCAAACAAACTACTAGCAGGTGGGGACTTTCTCAGCAGTTAACATAACAAAGAAGCCATTTTACTTAGACTATGCAGTAATATAAAAGAAGAAACCCCTTACATTTATATAATATTAACATCTTATATAGTACTGTATATGCATATATAGAGTATTATATGCATATAATACAAATGTATATTATATTTCTTATTGTAATTGATAGCATATTTTATGTATACGCACTGTACCGCCACCACAAAACAAGATATTTCACAATGTATGTCAATGATAAGAAGCATGGTTCGCTTTCTGAAGGTTACAGCCAGGCAGGAAGAATGCCAAAGAAGTTTGTGTAAGGGCACGCGTGCAGTCTCTGAATGCCCATGCTTAGGGGCATCGCTTACTCCTGTGGGCTGAAGGAAAAGAAGATGAAGCCTCCATGCCTTGTGAATGGAATGCTGGCGACCTTTCTAATGCAGCAGTCTGTGAGGTGTGGCAGGGTCCAGCGGCAGCCTGGAATAATCCTGAAGTTAGGATACTGCTTTTGACCATGATCCTGAACTGTACAGGCAAAGCAATCCAGGCACACGTGTGACATTGTACCCAAGCCAACATGAGTGAGGACAGCCTGATAGTGGGCTCTTTAAATGGCATGGTTTCCCAGGAGGCAGGATTAGTCAATTCTGAAAGTTCTACAAGTAAGGTGAATACTCATTTTCCAGAAAGGGCTAATTAGGGATTATTTTTTGTGTTTTGCCATTCTTGACTTCATCTGAAGGAGTTTGACAAGAGAATAAACGTGATACAGTGAATAAAATTCCCAATGAAAGCTGCAGAGATAATCTTCTTGACATAGAGTGAGAGATGACGAAAGAGGTCACCTCTGGGTTAAATCAATTTGCAACATGTCAGTGTCCTGTTTCTCTGAGCTGTATTGTGTGAATAAATATTCTGACTTAATTGTTTCTGCTTATCAAAATCATACAAAAATTATAAATAACAATTACGAATTTATGAACATAGAGTTATACAGAATGGAAGTAGTGTATACAGCCCATTGAGTCTATGCTGAACAAAACTTTTGTTTGAGCTAATCCCATTTACCGACATTTGCCCCATTTCACTCTAAACCTTTCCAATCCGTGCTCCTGTCCAAGTGCCATTTAAATATTGTTAATTTATCTGCTTCACCATCAGATATAGAACCATTTGGACCCTAGTTGCTGTTCTGCCGTTCAGCAATATCATTCTACCTCACCAAAGCCCTTGCATCTTATATTGATATGCTCTGCACTTTCTGTGTAATTGTACTCTACATTATTTCGCATTTTTTCATCATTTTTTCCTTTTGTACCCCCTCGAAGTACTTACATATAGAATGATCTGTCTGGATGGCATGCAAACAAAGTTTTTCACTGTATCTCAGGAGACATGACAATAATAAACCATTTACCAGTTCACATTCCCACCTCTGATCCGTCACCTCTAAATATCATAAGATCACGATCACACAAAACAGTCAGGGAATCAATCTCAAAGGCCTCACAAAATCAAAAGAAGCTCGCAAAAAATGACACCATTGTCAGCTCCTGTAAATCCAGGCTGGTGGCTGAACACAGCGGGATTTCATCCATGCTGAAGCAGGGTAACACTGGAGACTGGTGCCAGGGGGCCCACTGAGAGAACACCAAGGATACAACACACTAAAAGCTGGAGGAACCCAACACGCCAGGCAGCATCTATGGAGGAAAATGGACAGTCAACGTTTTATGTCAAGGCACTCCATCTGGGCTGAGCCTTCAATACAAACAATGCAAAATGTCGACTATCTATTCCCTACCACAAATGCTGAGTTCCTCCAGCTTTGTGTGTGTTGCTCCGGATTCCAGCACCTGCAGTCTCTTGTGAACACCAACTGTGGCTGGACAATGATAATTCAGCGAAAGATGCCCTCTGGCCTGTCTGAAGCTTGCTAGCTTCCTAATGCAAGGACTTGACTCCTCTCCTCTTCCTGCCAGCCCTCTCCACTCTCAGTTCTAATGTAGCGTTTTGATCAGAAATGTCAACAAATTCCTTCCCTTCCCACCCCCTCCACCCCCACACTGTTTGACCTGCTGAGTTCCTCTAGCAGTTTATTTGTTACCACCAATTCCAGCATTGCCAGTTGCTTGCGTGTCTATTGGTAAATGCGCTCCTGTTGCAACAAATTTTGAACAAATGGTGCACAAATATTGCATATTTTGAAGCTCACAACTACGTGCTGACAGAGGGTTTCTTATTCCTGAGTATCAACATTTCTGAAGATTTATCCTGGGCCCAATATATTGATAAAATTACAAAAGCGGGCACACCAGTGGCTCTATTTCATCAGGTGGTTGAGGAGACTTGTTATGTCACCAGAGACTCTAGCAAATTTCTACAAATTTATGATGGCCGGCATTCTAACTGGTGCCATCACCACCTAGGATGGAGGAACCACTTCACAGGATCAAAGAAAGCTGCAGGGGATTGTAAACGCAGCCAGCTTCATCACGGGCACTATGTTCCCCACCACCAAGGACACCTTCAAAAGGCAATGCCTCATAAAGATGCATTCATCATTAACAATCCCCATAACTCAAGACATGCCCTCTTCTCATAACTATTTCTCATCAGTCAGGAGGAACAGGAACCTGAAGACCCACATTCAATGATTTAGGCAACACACACAAAATGCTGGAGGAACTCAGCAAGCCAGGCAGCATCAATGGAGAACAGCACAGTCGACATTTCGGGCCGAAAGCTTTTGGCAGGACGGGAGAAAACACACATGGAATTCCCTGGTTAAGAACATGCTTTATTATATGACTATTGACACGCTGTTGAATATTTTACTTTCTGCAGCTTTTTCTGTGAAACACAGTGTATTCTGTTAATTTAGCTCTGCAGTGCAGTATTTTGGCTTCTGCTAAGATATGGAGTTGTTTGCTCAGCTTGGGAATGTGGTGTCAGCCAATCGGATTTGCCTTGATAACATCCTGTCCAGTGAGATGCAGCATCAGATTTCTAGGAGATGGCAGGTTGGGTTTGGGTCTTCGTTGGGAGGTGTTGGAAGAAGAAGGAAGTGCAGAGAAGAGCACGAGGGAAGATGCTCATAGAATCACACCCAAAGGAGAGACCCCGTTGTTAGAAGCGCTTTGTGCAGAGGAATGGATCCAAGGAGCAAATGCCTGAGTTAACCAGTTTGTCCATAATGGTATTTGAGGAAAGTTCAAACTGCGGCTGGTGATGTGGGTTCAGCGCCGTGAATAATTAAAGCGAAGCACCCAACTATCCAGAAATGTTTATGTGCATATTGAGACTGGTTTAACTGTAATGGGCCCTTTTTGTTTTTCTATTAACTGTTTGTTAAAGTTGAAATATCGGGAAATATACTTACACTTTAAGATAATGCTATTTAAGTTCTGCTATTTCCTGGCGAATGATAACTTTGCTTGGGGCAGTCTTTGTACAGCATGCACCATAGTTCCGTTCTTTCAATGAACATTCTAACCTTCCTGTTACCCATACAATGCTGAGTCACGTAGCTGTTAGCCTGAGTTTGTTAACGAGCCAATATAGGAGCAGAAGTAGGCCATTCGGCCCATTGAGTCTGATCTGCCATTCAATCATGGGCTGATCCAATTCTTCCAGTCATCCCCACTCCCCTGCCTTCTCCCCACACCCCTTGATACCCTGGCTAATCAAGAACCTATCTATCTCTGCTTTAAATGCACCCAATGACTTGGCTTCCACAGCTGCTCGTGGCAACAAATTCCACAGATTTACCACCCTCTGACTAAAGTAATTTCTCAGCATCTCAGTTCTAAATGGACGTCGTTCAATCCTGAAGTCATGCCCTCTTGTCTTAGAATCCTCTACCATGGGAAATAATTTTGCCGTTTCTAATTTGTTCAGGCCTATTAACATTCAGAATGTTTCTATGAGATCCCCCCTCATTCTCCTGAACTCCAGGGAATGAATACAGCCCAAGAGCTGCCCGATATTCCTCATAGGGTAACCCTTTCATTCCTGGAATCATTCTTGTTTGTTACAAGCCATGGTGAGAGGGTTATATATATAGTTATTATAATTTAAGTGTATTTTATTTATTGCACTGTACTGCTGTAGTTAAACAACAAATTTCATGACATATGCTAGTGATAATAAAGCTAATTCTGATTCTGAGCTGAAACTTGGAGGAGCTGTCACAAAGGATCTCTAGAGAAAGACCACATGTTAAAGCTGCCCAGAAATCGAGAGGCTGGAAATTTCATCAAGATGCCTTGCACTGTGTATACAAGGAATGTATGTCAAGAAAAGTTGATGTCAGGCTATAAATGAAATGACATGATTTGTACTAACAAAAGTGATTTATGAATCTTCTGTATTATAGATGTGGCAAATTTTAATATTTCTGAAATGAAGTAGTTATGGAGGGAGTGAGGTGACATAGACAGGGGAACATTGTCATTAGACTTTAGATATAGGAGCAGGACTAGGCAAGTTTGCCCGTTGAGTTTGCTCCACCATTCAATCAGAGCTAATTTCTTTCTCATTTCTATTCTCCCTCTTTCTCCCTGTAAATCTTAACCCCATTATCAATCAAGAACCTATCAATCTCTGTCTTAAACACACCCAATGATTTGGCCTTTCAGCCCTCTGTGGCAAAAATTCCACAGATTGTCCTAGCATCGAAATATCTTCTCCACATCCCACACAATCCAGGTCTTTTAGTATCCAGTACACTTCAATGAGATTCTCACCCACCCCCATCCTTCTGAATTCCATAGAGGAAGGCACAGAGACATCAGATACTCCTCCAAGCCATAAAATCATCACACTGCCATGCATGGCACATATCTACTCCCTCATTGCCAACTTTAAACAAATACTGATGGGTGGGTGAGGAAAACCAACATAAAAAATTATCATTAGTTTTGTACAGATACATAATATCCTACCCAAACCTGCAATCAATCAGTAATACTGCACTGAACAGGCACTATTCAGCTGCATTAACAGATTCTTTGAGTAGTCCCCACCTTGGAAAATAAGCCAGGTCCTTTAACCCTGTTAAATAAGGAGTCATCCATATTCAGTAACACTTCGTGTGCCAGATGGACAACAGGACTGATTAGCATTCTCCGGATATATAGTCAGTAAAATGTCTATCTGCATTTTACAGATGTATTATTGAACAATAATTGCCAATGAACTAAGAAGTTAATGGAAAAGATCTTAACATTTGGCATGAAAGTGAGTTTTTATGAACCATGCTTCCTGTCTTCCTGGATGTTATTCTAACATTTCTGTTAATTTAGTGGTGGTAAATGTAACTATAAAGCTTCTGGATTGTCATAATGAGCTTTCAGGATTGAAATCTCCCCCCGCATCCCCTCACCCCCATACACTTACCTAGTCTAGAAAGATACACCTCAGAAACAGACTGGTCCATTGCATCCACACCAACCATCTGCCACCCATTTACACTAATCCTATAGTAACCCCAATTTTAGTCTATTTTATAGTATTTTAATTACCCTCTGAAGTAACTGAGTAGGACTTAGAGTTTTCTAGACAAACCTTTATTTGATTTTACTATATCCTGGATCACCCTCAGTCTGAAACTCTGCATCTGGACGCTAAAGTTGCTGCTGACTGCAGAAGTCGAGCAAAACTCTGCTGACAAAGTGAGCGGCGATTTTTGATCATTACAACATCCTTATGAGCCTGGAAGGGGCATCGGACCTTAATGAAATGCTCTCAATATTCCAAATGTTCACTGAAGATAGATACTTCTTACTATCAGCAGCATCTTTTTTTCTGTTAACAATGCAAGCTTTTATTTATGAAATTGGAATGTTACAAAAGGTTAGCTTCTTCTGCATTATCAGAGGTGAATACTGTAAATGTCCAACATACCATGAAGCTCTCTCTCACTCTATTAGCCTGCTCCATTTATAACTTACTCCAACTTAGTGAAGCCGTTATTCCTCTTGCCCTTCACTTATTTCTCATCTGATGAAGGTGAAGCCGCTTCATTTGCAGGATGCTACAGCCCAGTCTATCACAGGCACAGTCCTCCCAATGACTGACTGAAACTACAGGCAAGCAGCATCTCTCGTCAAGGATGCCAGCCATCCTGGTCATGCACTCTTCTCTCTGGCACTGCTGGGCAGAAGGTACAAATGCCAAGTCCTACACCTCTTTTTACAGTGTCAGGCTCTTGAACTGATCTGCACAGCCCTAATCCTACCTCAGCAGTGGAACACTACAGATCACCTCGTCCACCACCATGGACTTGTCTTCGACTGCGAACACAAGAGATTCTGCAGATGCTGAAAATCCAGAGCAACCCACTCTAAATGCTGGAGGAACTCAGCAGGTCAGGCAGCATCTACAGAGAGGAACTAAAGAGTCGACCATTCAGGCCGAGACTCTTCATCAGGACTGAAGTTCTCAGCCTGTAATGTCAACTCTCCATAGATGCTGCCTGACCTGCTGAGTTCCTGCAGCTTTCAGTGTGTGTTATTCCTGTCTTTATTGTTTTTTTTCCCACTAAGGTCTGGCTTTGTCCCGTCTTTTGTTTTACACTGCATGGTATAACTTTTATATAAAATTTATGTAGTGCGTTTTCCACGCCTATGTGTCCGTGACGCTGCTGCAAACAAGCTTTACAATATACTTGTACTTCACTGTACTTGTGCACATGACAAAAAACTCAGCCTCCCCTGGGCTCTGCCCAGTATTGAGTGCTGCGAGTGTGATCCCAGGCGATGCTAGTCTACTTGAGATATGCTATGTGCTGACTCTGCCTGAGATTGCAGAAATGAATTGCCTGACCTATGAAGTAATGATTAGTTTGAGTCTTCAATGTTATTAAAAACTGGTTCTTCTGTGAGAGTTCAGCACCAGTAATTCAGACTAAAATGGAGTGAAATTTGGCCAACAAAAAACTTACGAGAATTACTCTACTTTTGTTGTTATCAGAGTGAGCTGGATGACAGCAAGAGCACTAGAATTCTGAGCAATCTCACACCAAAAGAATTGAATCTTATTCATCACTGATGTTAGCTCAGATAGAACCATGCATAAAATTAGTTAATGTTGCACTATTGTGAGTTTTGTCTGAATGTCACCAAGATTTTGGGTATAATACAGAAGAATTCTTTAATTTGAATATTAAAAATTGTCATTGATGAATAAGTTATACTTACGTGATGCTAATAATCTAGCGAAAATGCACAAAGTAAGTCACAGATATATCATCAGGCAGAACTCAATGCTGAGACAAAGAAGATGGGTCATGAGAAGCTTGATCTGTGGGTTTAAAAACGATCCTACAGGTGAAGGAGTCAGAGAGAGGGAGGGGAAAGGAGTCAGAAGAAGAGCAGCAACAAAACGGAGAAGAAGTTGGATGAAGAGGAAGTCAGATGGAGTGAGAATTGTATGGAGAGTCAGTCAAAGAGGGAGAGAGAGAAGGAATGAGAGAGAGATTGTGTGACAGTGAGTGAGAGTATGTGATGCACTATCAACAACTCCAAAAGACTGGAAATAGAGTAAATACTGAAAGGCTTTTATTAGCAGTAAAATGTGACCTCCAGCATGCTGAGTATCTGCCCTGGACTGAGAGGAGGAGCAGTGACACAATCGCCTTTATTCAGGGATCTGTGGGAGGAGCCACAGGGGCAGTCAGCAGAGGGGCGTGTCCAGACAGGTAACCCACTTACAACATATATACATGGTTTACCACATTCACCCCTTCCTTTTTTTAAAAAGAGTCCCACGGGGTGAAGTGACAGACAGTATTTAAACAAGTATATTTACAGGTCAAGTCTATCAGGCGGTCAAGTCCGTCGCTGTGATCTACGTAGCACCGGCGGTGATTGCGTCGGCGATGACGGTTGTGCTGGCTCCGGCCTGACTTGAGGTGCCAGCACGTTAGGCGTCGGTAATCCCTCGTGCGTGTGCATCGAGCCCGGTATGGGAGTGTCGTGTGTTGTCTGCGTAGGGTTTGGGGTGCACGGTGTCTCGTGGGTATATATATCGGTGGGTACGGGGTTAATAGTCACCACGGAGTGTTCAGGGTAGGGGCCCGGAGCTCCTGCGGGCGCCAGGTCACGGATGGAGACCGTGTCCTCCCGCCCATCAGGTAAAACCACGTAGGCATACTGGGGGTTCACATGAAGTAAGTGAACCCTCTCGACCATCGGGGAGTATTTATTGCTCCTCGCATGTTTCCGGAGCAGCACTGGCCCCGGGGACGTCAGCCAAGATGGTAGGGTGGTCCCAGTGGTCGACTTTCTGGGAAAAGAGTCGCTCATGAGGGGTGGCATTGGTGGCTGTGCATAACAGGGAGCGGATGGAGTGGAGTGCCTCGGGAAGGACCTCCTGCCAGCGGGAGACCGGCAGTCCCTTTGACCTGAGGGCTTAGAGTGTGGCTTTCCACACCGTGGCATTCTCCTTCTCCACCTGTCCATTCCCCCGGGGATTATAGCTCGTGGTCCTACTAGTTGCAATTCCCCTAGCCAGTAGGTATTGGCGCAGCCTGTCACTCATAAACGAGGACCCTCTGTCACTGTGGATATAGCATGGGTATCCGAACAGAGTGAAGAGCTTGCGCAGGGCTTTTATAACTGACGTGGTAGTGGTGTCGGGGCAGGGGATGGCGAAGGGGAACCGCGAGTACTCGTCGATAACATTAAGAAAGTACACATTGCAGTCGGTGGAGGGAAGGGGGCCCTTAAAGTCAACACTCAGTCGCTCAAAGGGGCGGGTGGCCTTGATGAGTTGTGCCTTTTCGGGTCGGTAGAAGTGCGGTTTGCACTCTGCGCAGACTTGGCAGTCCCTGGTCATCACTCTGATCTCCTCAAGGGAGTAAGGCAGGATCCGGGCTTTCACGAAGTGGAAAAGCCGGGTGACTCCTGGGTGGCAAAGGTCTACATGTAGGGCGTATAGCCGGTCGATCTGCGCACTGGTGCACGTTCCCCGGGATGGAGCATCGGAGGGCTCGTTGAGCTTCCCAGGCCTGTACATGATGTCATAGTTGTAGGTGGAGAGTTCGATTCTCCACCTCAGAATTTTATCATTTTTGATTTTGCTCCACTGCTGATTATTAAACATGAACGCGACTGAGCGCTGGTCAGTCAGCAGGGTGAACTTTTTGCTGGCGAGATAGTGCCTCCAGTGCCTAATAGTTTCCACTATGGCCTGGGCCTCTTTCTCCACCGCGGAGTGCCAAATTTCAGGGCCTTGAAGGGTACGGGAGAAGAACACCACTGGTCTTCCCGCCTGGTTGACGGTAGCAGCCAGCGCGAAGTCGAAGGCGTCACTCTCTACTTGGAAGGGAATGGTCTCGTCCACCGCATGCCTTACTGCTTTGGCAATGTCCCCTTTTATGCAGCTGAAGGCCGCGTGGGCCTCGGCTGAGAGGGGAAGTGTGGTGGACTTGACCAAGGGGCAGGCCTTGTCTGCGTAGTTAGAGACCCATTGGGCGTAATATGAAAAGAAGCCCAGGCACCTTTTGAGGGCTCTGAGGGTATTGGGAAGAGGGAGTTCCGACAAGGGGCGCATACGGTCGGGGTCAGGGCCAATGACTCCGTTCTCCACAACACATCCAAGGATAGCAAGTCAGGTGGTTCTGAACACACACTTGTCCTTGTTATAGGTGAGATTGAAAGCTTTGGCCGCTTGGAGAAATTTTTGGAGGTTGTTGTCGTGATCCTGCCGGTCGTGACCGCAGATGGTGATGTTATCCAGATATGGGAACATGGCCTTCAGTTGGCACTGGTCCACCATCCGGTTCATTTCCCTCTGGAAGACAGATACACCATTCGTAACACCGAAGGGGACGCGCAGGAAGTGATAAAGCTTGCCGTCCGCCTCGAAGGCGGTGTAAGGGCGGTCCTCCCGGCGGATGGGGAGCTGATGGTAAGCGGATTTTAGGTCTATGGTCGAGTACACCTTGTACTGTGCTATCTGATTGACCATATCCGCGATGTGGGGTAGAGGGTACGTGTTGAGCTGCGTGAACCTATTGATGGTCTGGCTATTGTCCACGACCATCCTGTTCTTCTCCCCATTCCGAACAACGACCACCTGCGCCCTCCAAGGACTTGTGCTTACCTCAATGACCCCCTCCCTGAGCAGCCGCTGCACCTCCGACTTGATGAAAGCTCTGTCCCCCGCGCTGTACCTCCTGCTTTTAGTTGCCACAGGTTTACAGTCAGGGGTCAGGTTGGCGAACAGCGGTGAGGGAGGGATCTTGAGGGTGGAGAGGCCGCAAATGGTGTTGGTAGTGTGGCAGTTGGCATGGTGTTGGGTGGGATGCGCGGGTCGGTGTGTGTGTGTGGTCAGTAGCAGGGTACGTGACATATCTCTACAAAACTGGGGATTCACGACAGTAATTGGCGGGAGGGGCCCATCATACTTCATTGTCACGCTTTTCAGGAGGCTCTGGAAGTCCAACCCCAATAGCACAGGGGCACACACAGTTGAGGCATGACCAGTAACGTAAAGTCTCGATATTCTGTGCCCTGCACCACTAGCGTTGCTATACAACTCCCCCCAATGTCTGTTGTATGCGACCCGGAAGCCATGGCGAGCCTCTGACTTACCGCCCGTATCGCGAGTCCACAATGCTGCACCGTGGCCGGGTGGATAAAACTCTCCGTGCTGCCCGTGTCAAACAGGCAGCTTGTCCTGTGCCCCTCCACCAGGATATCCATCATTGACCTTGCGAGCTGGTGGGGAGCGCTTTGGTCGAGGGTCACGGAGGCCAGTGTTGAGTCACTGTCTTGGTCCAGCACGGTGGGGTGCCTCGTGAGCACCCGTGGGTCGTAGGCGGTGCGAGGTGGCGCCGACAAAGATAGCCGCCCCATGTCTCGCACGTGGTGGCGGTGTGCAGGCAAGATAGTGACCCCATGCCTCGCACATGGCGCTGCTCGATCCCGCTCACGGTTTGGACTTACAAGCCTTGGCGAAGTGGCTCTTCTTTCCGCAGCAGGAGCAGGGAGCTTCTGGGGCCAGGCAGCGTTTCCGGGGGTGCTTCTCGAGTCCGCAGAAGTAGCACTTCATGGACTCGCGACTGGCAGCAGCCATGATCGATCCGCCGGTGGGTTGCGGGGTCTGCGGCGTCCACGAGGCCATCGGGAGATCGCGTGCCTGGAGAGCGTCAAAGTTGTGGAGAGCGGCCTCCAGCATGTCGGGCAGCTCAGTCACCGAACGTAAGGTAAGATCGGCGTGTTCCAGCAGCCACTGGCGCACATACACTGACCTGGTCCCCGTGACGAAGGCGTCTCTCACTAGAAGCTCCGCATGCTCTTAGGCCGTCAGTTCCCGGCAGTCGCAGGTCCGCATGAGTGTCTGTAGGGCCCGGACGAACTCAGCGCTCGACTCTCCAGGCTGCTGCTGCCGCGTCGCTAAGTGATGTTGTGCATTGACGGTGTTTACCAGCCGCAGGAATTGTCTTCTGAGGGCACTCATCTCGCCGTCATAGCTCGGCTGGTCTCTGATCATGGAGTAGACCCGTGGACTGACCCTGGAGAGGAGAACTCTGCGCTTCGCGGTGGACTCGGTCTCTTCAATCTCCTCCAGGTACGCTTCGAAGCAGGCCAGCCAGAGTTCGAAAGTGTTTCCGGCTTCAGGTGTTTGCAGGTCGAGGTCAAGCTTGTCGGGTCTCAGAACATGTTCCATGCTTTAAAATTACTGCTAATAAAATTGATGCACTATCAATTACTCCAAAAGACTGGAAGTACAGTAAAACTGAAAGGCTTTTATTAGCAGTAAAATGTGACCTCGTCCCTGCTGAGTATCTGCCCTGGACTGAAAGGAGGAGCAGTGGCCCAATCGCCTTTATTCAGGGGTCTGTGGGAGGAGCCACAGGGGCAGTCAGCAGAGGGGCGTGTCCAGACAGGTAACCCAGTTACAACATATATATATATATATATATATATATATATATTTATGTTTTACCACAGTATGTGTGAGAGAGACAGAGAAAGTGAGATGGACAAACAGCTATAAGGATAAGGAAGGAAATTTCAAAGTGTGAGGCCACAGAGTTGAAAGACAAGGAATTTTATCAAGAAATGGATTTTTAGATTAACTCTGGGACTTACCACATGAATGTACAAAGGCATCCAGACAGTGTGCAGGGGTTCGACCCAAATCATTGACAATTCCTCCCTCCTCCCCACAGATGCTGTGTGACCTGCTGAGATTCTCCAGCAGACTGTTTGTTGCTCCAGATTCCAGCATCTGCAGTCCCCCGTGTTTCCAGAGCTCAGCACATGCTTAGATGCCACTATCGTGCAAGCCTGTCTCGTGGATCTCATTCTGCTAAAGCAAGTCTGTACATCTAGTACAGGGACAGCTTCAGAGTTTGTGAGTTGAGGTTTGAGACTCACCTTGGGACTCTGCTTGTAACTTCCAACAGCCCTTCCTCAGCTACTCAGCTACCACCTGCCCCACCTGATTCACCAATCCCCTCAATCCTCCAAATGGTATCCAGGCATGTAACGTGTCAAACCCCAATGTATGGCTGCAGAACTGTTTTTTATCTTTATCCTGACCACAGGCCCATCCTGCAACCCTTACTTCACCTGTTTGCTATTGCGCTACTAGCGCAGACATACCACCTCTCCCGGAAGTTCCGGGAGTCTCCCGCATATTGGTAGTGGCTCCCTGAAGCCCGCAAATTATATACAAAATCCCGGAAATTAATTTTTTTGAGAGCGAGTGAGAGGGAGCGAGAGCGTGAAAGAGAGAGAGAGCGAGCGAGAGAGAGAGCGAGTGTGAGAGAGAGCGTGAGAGAGAGAGCGTGAGAGAGAGCATGAGAGAGTGAGCGCAAGAGAGAGAGAGGGAGCGCACCATGGCAGAGTGTTCCAAATAAAGAAAATATAAAATGTACTTCACCCCAGACTATACTAAAGTGTAAAAGACATGTTGAGGTGAGTTTAACAGGTGTCATTTGTTCATTAGCATAGCTAACGTTATTTAAACTAGCTGGCTAGCTGCTAAGTAGCTACTCTATTGCAGACATCCCACCTCTCCCACAAGTTCTGGGAGTGTCCTGCAAATTGATGGCCCTACTTCCCTGAAATGAGTTTTTGCAGGGTGGGATGTCTGCTAGGAGGGAAAAAGGAGGAGCATTTCACGGCCTAAAGCACGCGAGGCCTTATCTATCATTGCTTGAGAAGAAGCTCCCACATAGAATCACATAGTATGGAAAAAGGTCCTTTGGCCCAACTCGTCTATGCTGACACTGCGGCCTGGCGAGCTAGTCCCATCTGTCACTGCTGCCTAAACTTCACCTTTCCATGTACTTATCTAGATGGCTTTCAGATGTTGCTATTGTGCCCACCTTAACCACTGTTTCTGGCACAACCCTTTGCACAAAGAAGTTGCCCTGATGTCCCTTTTGAATCTCTGGCCTCTCAATCTTAAACTTATGCCCTCGTGATTTTAGCACCTATGACGCCAAACCAAGCTATCAGACAATTGACGCTAATGAGAGAGATAAGAGAGACAATGGAGAAACATTCAAAATGCTAAACATTCAAACATTTATAAGTGGGGATCTCGTCCGGGATTTTGAACACCAAATTTGGGACTGGGTAAATTGATCGGGTTAAAATTCCCGAAAGAAATGAAAGGGCAAACAGCAGAAATGGAGATTGAAGAATTTCTAAAGGCGCCAACCTTGGAGGCATTAGAGGATGCCAGGAAATCAGAATTGGCAACTGTTGCCAAACGGTTGAATCTTTTTAAGGGGAAGTCGACAATGAGGAGAGCAGAGATGCACAGAGCTATCATTGAGTATTACGTATCTAAAGGTGTGTTTCCCCAAGGGGAGCTGGAGGTGGTGTCTATGGGCAAACTTGGTGGAGAAGCAGTACAGCTGCAGATGGAAAAATTCAGACTCGAGCACGAGTTCCGGGTAAAGCAGCTAGAACGAGAAGAGAGAGACAGGCAGTTAGAATGCGAAGAGAGAATAAAGCAGCTGGAACGAGTAGAGAGAGAGAGAAGCAGAAGGACAGGGAATTTGAGCTGGAGAAGTTAAGGATGACGCTAGCGCAGGGCCCCATGCCAAACCAAGGTGAAGGGTTCAGGGCGACCCAAGAGGTTAGGCTGGTTCCCCCATTTGATGATACCGATGTTGATCGGTATTTTCTACATTTTGAAAAAGTCGCTGCAAGTCAGGACTGGCCGAAGGATAACTTGGCTGTTTTGCCTCAGAGCGTGCTTAAGGGGAAAGCTCAGCAAGCTTACTCAGCATTGTCAGCAGAAGATGCCCAGAGGTATGATGTGGTAAAAGAGGCTATACTCAGGATTTATGAGTTGGACCCGGAGGCATACCGGTAAAGGTTCTGGAATGCGAGGAAGCAGTGGGGCCGCACGTATTTAGAGTTTGCCTGTGAGATGCAGATGTATTGTGAGCGTTGGTGCGCCTCGAAAGGGGTCAATGGGGATTATGACAGACTGCTACAGCTAATCCTGATTGAGCAGTTTAAAGGTTGTGTCCCTGAAGGTATGAGACCCTACCTAGATGAGAAAGAGGCAGAAATTTTAGCCGCAACTGATAAGTTAGCCGATGAATACGCGTTAACACACAAAGCGAAGTTTACCCCGAGTAAAAGCTACCAGAAGGTTAGTCGAGAGGGCGGAGAGAGTCCGCCGGAAAAGCCAGAAAGTAAGCCAGGAACTAGTGAGAAGGATAAGGAAGACAGGAAGCAGTTTGGTAGGAAGTCTCCTGGGGTCGTATGCTATAATTGTGGGAAAGCTGGTCACATTGCGTCCAGGTACTTTGCCCCAAAGAAGGAGACGGGGAAAGGAAAAACGATTCCGACTGGCTGTATTGAGCCGGCAAACGAACCGCAAGGGGAGAAGAGGTCTGATAGAGTTCAGGAAGGGCACGAGAAGTTTATTTCGGCCAGATTGGTGTCAGTGAAGGGGGGGTTAAACCCGGTTCCAGTACGGATCTGGAGAGACACTGGGGCTTGTCAATCATTGATCTTAAGGAGGGTGTTAGACTTTAGTTCAGAGACCGAGACTGGGGAGGTCAGTGGGATAAAAGGCTTTGGGGAAGGGACTGAAGCGGTACCTTTGCACCAGATACACCTACAAAGCAACTTGGTCTCTGGACCGGTCACGATAGGGGTGAGGCCCGAATTACTGATGGAAGATGTGGAGGTCTTACTCGGTAATGACCTTGCAGGTGGAGATGTGTACCCAGCAGTAAGATTGACAAGCAAGCCTGCCAGCATTGAGGCCCTGCCCATGGTCTCACAGGTTTATCCCGTTTGCGCAGTAACTCGACGCATGTCCAGAAAGGCTGCCGAAGCGAATGTAGATTTAGCTGAGACGTTTTTACCAGCCTTGTACCAAGAGGGGTTAGAAAGTGTGAAGACGGAGCATAGTGAAACGGAAGGAAGTGAGGGAGTTGAGGTAGACTTATTATTAGCGAGGAAGGAATTTATACAGGCACAGGAACGAGACGAGGAGCTGATGGTTTTGACAGAGGCAGCTCTCTCCGAAGTAGAATTAAAAAGGGAGCCAGTGGGCTATTATGTGAAGGAGGGAATACTGATGAGGAAATGGAGACCAAGTACCGTGCCCGCAGATGAAGAATGGGGGCTGGTGCACCAGGTGGTAGTGCCGAAAATTTATAGGGATGAGATTTTTAACCTGGCCCACAAGATACCCCTCGGTGGACATTTTGGGGTGAGGAAGACAGACGATAGAATTATGTGCTGACCAGATTGGAGAACTCTATTGTTTTGGCCAATTTTGCTGATAAGGTCTTAACCCCCGAACAGAGCGAGCCGCTGATAAAGCTAATTAACCGGCATGCAGACGTATGCCCTGATGTCCTGAGGCAATGCAAAGGGATGGTACATGATGTTGTTGTCACCTCAGACTGGCCTATTAAGCAACACCCCTATAGGATGAAGTTGGAGAAGGGCAAACTAGTGGAGAAAGAAACTGAACACATGCGAGCCACAGATATTATTAGGCCATCCAAATCGGAATGGGCGTCCCCCTGTGTGGTTGTCTCGAAACCCGATCGGAGCATACGATTCTGTACAGATTACAGAAAGGTGAACGCCATCACAAAAACTGATGCTTACCCATCCCAAGGGTAGACGATTGCATCGATAAAGTGGGGAGCGCTAAGTACATCACAAAGATCGATTTGCTAAAAGGATACTGGTGCGTTCCTTTAACCGACCGGGCTAGAGAAATCTCAGCATTTGTCACTCCATCCCGGTTATACGAGTATAATGTTTTACTTTTTGGCATGAAAAATGCCCCAGGGACCTTCCAAAGGATGGTTAATTCAGTGATAAAAAGGTTAAAGAACACAGAAGTGTATATTGATGATTTGGTGGTCTGGAGTGACACGTGGGAGGAGCACATTGTGGCAGTAGAGGAACTGTTTAAATGGCTGTCTGAAGCCAACCTGACAGTCAACCTCACGAAAAGTGAGTTCAGCCACGCTAAGGTCACTTATCTGGGGTATGCGGTAGGACAGGGGCAGCTGGCACCGATGAAGACTAAGGTGTAGGCTATCTCTGAAGTCCCCATCCCAACAGACAAGAGAGCCCTGAGAAGATTCTTAGGGATGGTGGGGCACTATCAGAAGTTTTGCAAAAAACTTTGCAGATATTACCCTCCCACTTACTAAGCTCTTCCCAAAGAATGCGAAGTTTGTGTGGGACGACCTTTGTCAACAGGCCTTCAAGAGTCTGAAGGCAATTCTGTGTCACCACCCTGTATTGAGTGCGCCTGACTTTTCAAAACCCTTCTCCCTAGCAACAGATGCTAGTGACGAAGTGGTCGGGGCGGTGCTGTTACAGACAGACAAAGAGGGGGTTGACCACCCAGTGGCTTATTTTTCTAAGAAATTTAATATCCATCAGAGAAATTATTCCACTGTGGAAAAGGAATTACTGGCAATCATACTGGCATTACAACATTTTGAGGTTTATATTTGTCCGGCACGGAAACCACTGATAATTTACACTGATCACAATCCATTAGTGTTTTTGGCCACTATGAAGGATAAAAACAAAAGGTTACTAAGTTGGAGCCTGGTCTTACAGGAATTTGATATTAAAATAAAACATATAAAAGGAACAGACAATGTGATTGCTGACTGTCTGCAAAGGTCTTGAAACTTAAAGTTCTCTTTATTAGCCAGATAGCTGATGACCCTGTATATTAGTGTGTATCTAATAATGTGTATTCATGCCCATGATTTTTACCCCGGCAAAAATCCTTTGAAGGGTAGGGGTGTGACGCCAAACCAAACTATCGGATGATTGATGCTAATGAGAGAGATAAGAAAGACAATGCTAATAAGAGAGGAGAGCGGGATTAACAGAAAAGAAACAGAATTCAGAATATTGACAGACCGGTTGCTTTGAACCTGAACTGTTTGAAGTTTGATGGATAGGTGATACCCCAGCAGGGGGATAAAAAGAGCAGGTTCACTAAGGCACAGGACACCACGAGACCACAAGACAACGAGACCCTGGAAAGAGCGGTGTGCCCCCACAAGTGGTGGGAGTTTGGAGGTCTGGTTTGCGGAAACCGACCATAGGCTCACAGGGTGTAAAAGTACGATTGGCGGGAACTGGTGTGTGTGTCCGCCCTTGCCTGGGTGCCGGGTTCACCGCGGAAGAACGGTCGTATCCGGAACGGAGGGGTCACAGTCAGTGACCACAGTGGGACAGAAGACATCAAAGGTCTGCCTGAACCAAATTGCATCCCCCGCCCCTCTCCAACAGTACAACAGCGATTACTGCAAACTGCACTAAGCTGAAATGAACTCTGCGTCACTGTAAGACTGATCATTTTACCCTTAGACTGCGATAGAGCTTGGTTGATTCCTATTACCCTAGTTCTGTGTGTATGTGTGTATTACCATTGCTAATCTGTCACATTTATATCCTTATGATTAGTGTACCGTATTATTTGTTTCTTTAATAAAACTTTATTAGTTCCTAATAATCCAGACTCCAACGAGTATTCCATTTCTGCTGGTTTGGCAACCCAGTTACGGAGAACGTAACACACCCCCTCCCAGCTCAGTGCACATGTTCTGCCAACTTCCAGCCCAAGGGATCCCAGGGAAGGACATGATGCACAGGAGTTTGCAGCAGTGAATTCTTGATGCGCACTGAAAGGGTTAAGGAGATTTAAGCGTGACATTGGAATCCTCAATCCCTAGTGTTAGGAAATTGGGAAGTAATGAACCCAGTGAAGATGAAGGTTACAGGTGTGGAGACCTCCTGTGGGACCTCCTTCTCCTTCATGCTGAAGACCAGAGTGTTGCACTCCACACAGACCAGTGCCATGCAACAGGTTTTTAAGATAATTTTTGGACTCCCTTGCCATCTGCAATTTCTGCAGCCAGGAAGAGTCTATCTTCCACGTACATAGCAAGTATGAAAGGCTGTAGCCCCTGTTTGAGTATTCAAAGGGGCCACTCCTCAAGTTCTGGTTGCACTACAGCCCCACTCTCTACAATTGGCGACCTCGAGGCACGAGGGCCTTGTCCACACAGCTCCCCTGTCGTCGGTCTTGCGAATGAGCCAACGTGCAGTTTTCTACGTGACCCATGTCCAACAGGGTCTTGCAGTCACGATAAAAACTTCCAAGACAACGACCCGCACCGTCCGTTGGATCGCGCACCGCCTCTGACGCCTTCTTCCCTGGGTGGCCTGAAGCAGGCTGCAACAGGGCACTCTGCCGCCATCGAGCCACGGGCTAGTGGTGTAGATGTGCGGTACTTGGTGTTCCGAATATCCAGCAGCGACTTGCAAACAATGAAAAGGACATTAGGGATGAATAGTTACACCTTTGTTTGGGCCCAGAGAGGCTGCTGCATCTGAGTGTGCTGCCATCTTACCAGAAACCTTTGGGCTTCACCTCCTTTGCAGTGGGAACAGTGACATGGCCTGGATGGCAGTGATCCTTCACGATCAACGCTGCCTTCTCGAGAATACACCCATGCCCAAGTGTTGCTCAAGAGGGAGAACACGGTGTCCACCGGAAGCCTTCAGGAATCAATGGGTGCCACAGGTACTGGATAGGAATGGTCAGGTTTAATTGGGGAACCATGTACATTTTATGGAGAAAGTTATGCAAATATAGGAGCATATAAATAATTTATTTTAATAAAAAGCAGCTCTGGTAAGTTTCACATCAGAAATAAAGCTTCCCACCAGCCGCAGTGTTTGTGGCTCCAGAAGGTGGTTGTTGGAGGGCCACCATCTCAGCCCAAGGTGAAACAGGAAGGCTTGTTCAGGTTCAGATTCAGATCAGCTCATTGCATATACACGGAAACACGCAATGAAACGTGGAACCTGCATTAAGCAATCACACCAACGGTGTGCTGGGGGGGCAGCCTGCAAACGTCACCACACATCCTGGTGTCAATGTGGCACATTCACAATGCTCGGCAGAACACAACAAGTGACAAAGCAATGACGGCAGAACAGGCCTCGTTCATCCCTCATTCCTGGCCACCCACGCAGATAGACAGTCCTCTAGCCCCAGAACAGGCCATCTGCAGTCCCCGGCCTCCCTTGGCTTCCCAGTGGACTTACAGAGATCCGCAGACTCACAGCCTCAGGTTCTGGGCATCAGGCCTCTACTTCTGGATGTTGTGTTCACATGGTATCACCGGTTCTCATGCCTCCTGCCCACAGGGAACTTAGATCCTACAACCTGCTGACGACTCACTGACCGGGGGAGGGAGAGGGAACACAGCCCACAGGCCTCATTCAAGCTGGCCCCTCAGCCCAGCAACAATCCGCGGCCTTATTGCTGGCCTTCAAATGTGGAGCGGAGTCTCAATCTCCAGCCTGTCCACAAATTCCACCCCCCCACATCCCTGACCCTGAAACCTAACCTGACCCCCAACTCCCCTCTCATTCAGCTTCACCCACATCTCCGCAGCTGATCACAGAGCCCATGCCTCCATGCAGCAAGAATTCGGTAACACTGAGGAATGCAGCTCATAAAAAGCCAGAGAAACTCAGCAGGTCAGGTGAAATTTTTTTTTATTTCAAAATATATTTTATTCAAAAATAAATATATACAATAAACCATTCAATAACTTTTCATCCTTTACATACGTTTCCATTATAGTCAGTACATATCCGTATTTATAGCCACCCACGTGGCACTCCAGTAGTTCAGCTTAGCATATCATTGTTGAGGGGTATACTCCCCGCCCTCCGACCCCTCCCACTCCCACGGGTGGAGAAACCTATACTGTGGTCCTTCCCCACCGGGACCTTGCAGTGACTGCACCGAGTTTCAGTGCGTCCCTCAGCACGTACTCCTGCAGCCGAGAATGTGCCAGTCGGCAGCATTCTCCCACGGACATCTCCATGTGCTGGTAGATCATCAAGTTTCGGGCCGACCAAAGAGCGTCTTTCACCGAGTTGATGATCTGCCAGCAGCACCGGATGTTGGTCTCCGTGTGCGTCCCCGGGAACAGCCCGTAGATCAGAGAGTCCTCTGTTACGCAGCTGCTGGGGATGAAATGTGACACTAGCCCATCCATCCTTCTCCACACCCTCTCTGCGAACTGGCAGTGTGCAAAGAGGTGGGTCACAGACTCCTCCTCACTGCAGTCCTCCCGTGGGCAGTGGGGTGCGGAGACGGCATTCCGGGCGTACAGGAGGGCTCTGACTGGGAGGGCCCCTCTCACCGCCAGCCAGGCGAGGTCTTGGTGCCTGTTGGTGAGATCTGGCGATGCGGCATTTTGCCAGATGAACTGGACAGTCTGCTCAGGGAACCACCCCACTGTGTCCATCACGTCCTTCTCCTGCAGTGCCTGCAGGACACTACGTGCCGACCACTGCCTGATGGCCTTGTGGTCAAAGGCATTCTCCTGGAAGAACTTTGCTACGTAGGACAGGTATGCCGGCAACGACCAGCTGACTGGGGTGTTGCGCGGGAGTGGGGCCAGACCCATCCTTCGTAGCCAGGGCGACAGGTAGAACCTGGGCACATAGTGGTACTTGGTGCCCACATACCTGGGCTCTACACACAACCTGATGCAGCCACATACGAAGCTGGCCATCAGGGTGAGGGCGACATTGGGGACGTTCTTGCCCCCGTTGTCCAGGGACTTGTGCATGACGGTCCGTCTCACCCGCTCCATCTTGGATCCCCAGATGAATCTGAAGACAGCCCGGGTGATTTCCGAGCTGTAGGAGCGGGGGACGGGCCAGACCTGCGCCAAGTACAGCAGCCCTGAGAGCACCTCACACCTGATGACCAGGTTCTTGCCCGTTATCGACAGGGAACGCCCTCCCCACAGTCCCAGTTTCTGTTTCACCTTGGCAGTCCGCTCCTGCCAGTTCTTGTTGCACACCTCAGCCCCTCCGAACCAGATCCCCAACACCTTCACGTGGTCAGACCTGATGGTGAAGGGGACGCTGGATCGGTCGGGCCAGTTGCCGAAGAGCATGGCTTTGCTCTTCGTGCGGTTGACCCTGGCCCCCAACGCTAGCTCGAACTGTTCGCAGGTGCCAATCAACCTGCGAACTGACCTCGGATCAGAGCAGAAGACGGTGACGTCGTCCATGTACAGGGAGGTTTTCACTTGGGTCCCTCCACTGCCTGGCAGCGTCACCCCTCTTATGCCCTCATCCCTCCTGATGGCTTCCGCAAAGGGTTCTATGCAGCAGACAAACAAGACAGGGGAGAGGGGACAGCCCTGCCTGACTCCAGACCTGATGGGGAAGCTGTCTGTTTCCCACCCGTTGAACTGGACTGCACTACGGATGTCTGTGTAGAGCAGTCTAATCCAATTCCGGATTCCCTCCCCAAATTCCATTTTGGAGAGCACGTCCGCCATGTACGTGTACGATATCCTGTCGAAAGCTTTCTCCTGGTCCAAGCTGACCAGGCAGGCGTCCACCCCCCTGTCCTGCACGTAGGCGATGGTGTCCCTCAGCAGCGTGAGGCTGGCTGAGATCTTCCTGCCTGGTACAGCACAGGTTTGGTCTGGGTGGATCACCTGTCCCAGAGCAGACTTGACCCTGTTGGCGATAGCCTTGGACAGGATCTTGTAATCCACATTCAGGAGAGAGATGGGTCTCCAATTTCTAATGTCCTCCCTTTCCCCCTTCTGCTTGTAGATGAGGGTGATGATGCCCTTCCTCATTGACTCTGACATGCTGCCGGCCAGAAGCATAATGTTGTACACTTCCAGCAGGTCTGGGCCCATCCAGTTTTACAGAGCCGAGTACAACTCAGCCGGTAAGCCGTCGCTTCCGGGAGTCTTACCCGACCCAAAGGAACGGATGGAGCCTGTCAGCTCGTCCAGGGTCAGTGGCTGATCCAGACTCTCCCGCTTGCCGTCGTCTAAGACCTGCGTGATAGACGACAGGAAGTTGCGGGAGGCTGTGGATTCTGTGGCCTTTTTGTCGTACAGACCGGCATAGAAGGTTGCAGATCCTCAGTATGTCAGTCTGCGAGGACACGACTGAGCCGTCCTCTTCCTTAAGGTTGTGGATCCCAGAGCTCCCCCTGTGCACCTTTTGGAAGAAGAGGCGTGAGCACGTCTCGTCCTGCTCCACGGTTCGGACCCTTGATCGGAAGATGATCTTGGAGGATTCAGCGGTGAAGTGCTGGGCTTGCCGGCCCTTCACCTCTCGCAATTCCTCCCTAACATCCACCCCCTTCGACTGCAGAAGGAGAAGTTGCTGCAACTCTGTCTGGAGTTTACGCAGTTCCCTCTGCTCCTGCCTTGCCTTCTGGATACCCTTGCGGATGAAGAACCTCTTAATGTTCTCCCTGGTGGCTTCCCACCAGTGAACCGGGGAATCAAAGAAGGCTTTCAAGGTTCTCCAACCTGTGTACTCCCTCTCTAGTTCCTCGATGTTCTTTGGGGTCAGCAGCTTTACGTTCAGCTTCCAAGTCCCCCTGCCTGCCTTCTGGTCCTCCCGTAAGTGACAGGTAGCTCGCAGAAGGCGGTGGTCAGAGAAGAACACCGGTGTGGCGTCGGTGGATCTGACCGTGAGGGACTCTGACAGGAAGAAGAAGTCGATCCGGAAGCGGGCTGAGCCGTCCGATCGTGTCCAGGCGGCTTGCGGCTGTGCTCCACCTGTGGGGGTGCCAAAGGCGTCGTGCAGCTTGGCTGTCTTCACCGTTTCCCTCAGGAGTCTAGAGGTACTGTCCAGCCTGCCGTCGGCGCTGCCGGGTCCTCCAGCCGCATCAATGGTGCAGTTGAAGTCTCCGGCCAGAACGACCGGCTGGGACGTCACCAGCAGCTGTGGGAGCTGCTCGAAGACGGCTAGCCGCTCACTCCGCACGGGGGAGGCGTACACGTTGTTCAGCCGGAGCGGAGTGCCGCGGTATTTGACGTCTGCTACCAGGAGGCGCCCTGCAACCACCTCTTTAACTTGGGTGATTGAGAAGTTGCCTCCCCGCAGCAGAATCCCCAGGCCGGAAGCGCGACAATCGTTGCCCCCCGACCACACAGACAAACCAGAAATGGTCAGTCGACAGCCAGGTGACAGATCTTGACCCAAAGTGTCGTCTGTCCATTTCCCTCTATAGATGTTGCCTGCTCTGTTGAGTTCCTCTAGTTATTTGTATGTAGCTCCAGATTCTAGCATCTGCCATCTCTTGTGTCAATGTTTAGGTATAAATTGCAAATGGGCAAGTGTGTGTACAGTATGTCACATGGTTATTACCAATCACTGCTCATTGGAGCTTGCCCTAGTCAGATTTCCTAACAATGGCCACATTTCAAAGTATTTCATTGGCTACAATGTTCTTTGGATGCTGCGTAAAACATTTTTCCCCTTTATTTCCTTTACAAATGAACGGAATTCCTTCATATTATGACAGGAAAGTTCAACTTGGCTGAACACTTTTGAAGCAAATTATTTCAGAGAGATAAGAGCTTTACACAAACTCAAGATTCATTAGACAGGGCTGTCCGTGTATTCAAGGAATTACTGCATGGCACTGTTGCTATGGGTAACTGCATAGGCAGTGGTAGTGGTTGTCATAATCACTTACTTTAATAGATTCAAATCCCAACGAGCTTTGTCGTAGGAGCAATGTTATGTTTCACTGTAAAAATTACTTATTACACTTCAGAAATGAGGATTGGAGAGTGGGTGGCTCAAAACATTCAGAGCTCCCTGTTTGTTTAAACTCTGGAAATGTTTGCAATGACCTGTGTTCTCCCCTTAAAGCAAATGTAAAGTTAGCTGCAAACAATCTCCTCAACCACCACAACACCAATTCCTCCAAATACCAAGGTTTAAAAGAAACATGCATCTTAAATGTATGTCAGGGCCCAAGTGCATTCTTGTTTAATACTTATTGATTGCTTCAGAACTTGTAGTAAAGGAAATTGCTAGTTTCCTTGCATATATCTTCGATTTACTTTCTGCTTACATCTGCCCTGAAGGGAAATTGCTTAGGCATAACAAGCTGTCAACACATCTCCAACCACCCTGGACTACCCCTGCACCTGCCGATTTATTGCCATACTTCAGAAAAAGGAAGTGGAGGAAATATACGCTAGTCCTCAGTGAAGGACCAGCAGTGGAAAAGGTAAGCAGTTTTGAGTTCTGGGTGTCAACATCTCTGAAAATCTACCCTGGACCATCATATTGATGCAATTATGAACAAGACACGCCAATGGCTGTACTTCCTTAGGAGGTTAAGGAGATTTGGTACGTCACCAAAGGCTCTAGAAAATTTCTACGGATTTACTGTGGAGAGATCCTTACTGGTTGCATCACAGTCTTGTGTGGAGGTATGAATGCACAGGATCGCAAAAGGCCACCCCATCATTGAAGAAATATTCAAAAGACAAAGCCTCGTGAAGGCAGCATCCGTCATGAGGAATCTGCACCATCCAGGGTATGCCCTCTTCTCATTACTACAATCAGGGAAGAGATTAAGGAGCCCGAAGACACACACTCAACACTCTAGGAACAGCTTCTTCTCCCTTGCCTTCAGATTTCTGAATGGCCCATGAACCCATGAACACTACCTCACTATTTTACTATCTTTTTGCACCAATTTATATTTTACATCTATTTCTTATTATAACATAATCATTTCTGATGTGCTGCATTGTATGCTGCAACAAGACACAAAAAGACATGACATTTGCCGGTGATAATAAACCTGATTCTGATTTTCTCAAGTAGCTCCAGCTTTTGACCTTTTCCCAGCCTGGACACACTCGAGGGGCACGGACACCTGTGGAGTTGGAGGGTTGGAGTGCAAGTCTCTCCCAGTGTTGCACTTTGTGTGAGGGGCTCAACCAGTAAGCAGTCTGCTCCGGTAAGTCCTCAAGCAAACGTCTCAAGGAACGGTTGCAAAGCAGAGCAGAAGATTTCTCCCCAATGTTCAGCTCAACATTTACTCCTGAACCAACATCACTGATGCAGGTAGTCTGTTTATTAGTTAGATGGGTGGTGATTAATGCAATGATTTCAACAACAGCTACCGCAAATCATCAGTACTCCATTAGTTTGAAAGTGTTTTGGGACATCCTGCAAGGAACTATAGTATAAAGTTCTTCTTTCCGAAAGAGCCAATAGCAAATCCATTTCAGAGTGTTCGGCTCCGTCCTGTCTACTGAACCAATCTCAATGCGAAAATGGTTAGAAAAGTGATTCAGACAGCACCTGCTTAGTCCCTATAGCACCAGATCGATTATTGCTTTAAGTCCAGTACCCACTTCTCTCTGTTTGCTCCGGGTGCTATGATGTCTTTGCACATCCCAGATACGTATAGGTTGGTAGACTAATTGGCTGCTGTAAATTGCCCCTAGTAAGTGGTAAGGCGTCGAATATTATGGGGAGAAAGCAGCGGAATTGGGTTGAGAGGGGAGAGCAGAGCAGGCTCAATGGGCCGAATGGCCTCATTCAGCTCCTAAATCTCGAGGTGTTGTGGTAGAATCTGGGCTGTAGTTGATTGTAATGAGGAAAGAGTATAAAAATGGGATTAATGAGTGTAACTGAGTGATCAAGCAGCAAGCCAAAAAGCTTGTTTCCAACCTGTATCTCTATAATTGTGATATTGATTAACATTCACACAATTTCCGCCTCATATTGGCAGGCTCGTGATATAATGACAAACAAGAGAAGATCTGCAGATGCTGGAAATCCAAAGCAACACACACAAAATGCTGGAGGAGCTCAGCAGGCCAGGTGGCATCTACGCAAAACAGTAAATCGTTGACGTTTCAGGCTGAGACCCTTCTTCAGGAGTAGGACCTACTCTTTCTACGTGATATAATGAGTTGTTTAGCTTATGTTCTTCCATTTTTCATCGTTTTATGGAGCTACACAGCACAGAAACAGGATGCTTAGCCCAACTAGTCCATGCTGACTAAGATGACACTTAAGCAAATTGCATTTGATTGTATTTGGCCCATATCCATCTAAACTTTTGTCATCCACGTACCTGTCCAAATGATTTTTAAACACTGTAGTTATATCCACCTTTAAACTTCTCCCCTTTCCCAGTTCCCCCTTCCCCAGCCTCCTTTGCTGCAGGGAAAGCCTCTCTAAGTTTCTTTTTCTCTGACTAGAGACTAGAGGTATGGAGCAGACCACTGTTTTCGCTTCAGGAACACATCAACACAGTCTGTTAGCATCAGTGGTTTGAGGTGGAGAGACATACAGAATATATGGGTGGCTGTTTGGCCCATTGTGCCTATACTAGCCCTTTGGAAGAGCTGTCAACAATTTTATTACTTTGTTTTTTTCATAGTAGCAAAGGTTTTACTTTAAAATATTTATCCAATTCCTTTACAACATTTGCTTTTAAACATGCATCTATCACTCTTTTTGCAGTTCATTCCATTCATCATTGTGTAAGAAAGCTTCTCCTTACCTCCCCAAGGCTATTTTGAAAGCTAGCTTAGATTGACATCCTCTGTTACCAACCTGATTGCTTGTGTTTTTGTATTATTTATTCTAGTTAAGCGATTAACACCTTGTATAAAATTTCCCCTTTGGTCTTCCTTGCCATGCTAACGAAATCCTCTGCAACACACAAGAAGTTGGAGGAACTCCAAGCAACACCTATGTAGGGAAATGGATATTTGATGCTTCAGGTCCGCACTCTTTATATGAACTGGATCTAAACCAGAACCAAACCACTGGTTGCCCATTTCCCTCCATGGATGCTGCCCGACCTGTTGAGTTCCTCCAATGCATTGTGCAGATTCCAGCATCTGCAGTCTTTTATATCTTCTATGCCTCTGCCCAACAATATCCCCTTACTTTTGGTACCATTCTGGTGCACCTCCAGCTGTAGCACTAAACCTTACCAATGTACTTTCTGTTCTCCATCCACACTATAATATCTTCTACAAATGAAAGAATATATTTAAATTAATCAAATGTGGTCCTTAAAGTTTCATTCTAAATAACTTGGTGATATTTAAAGAGACAGTCATGCGGGAAAATGGTGGAAGATCAGATAGCATAGAAACAGGCCCTTCAGCCCACAGAATATATGCTGACCCATTCACAATAATCCATTTTTATTCTCAGAAATTCCTCTCAGATTCTACAAGTCATCCACACTCCAAGGGCAATTTACAGTGGCCAATTAACCTGGCAGCTCTGATGCATCTTTGAAATGGGGGAGGGAACTGGAGTACCCGGAGGAAATCCATGTGTTCAGAGAGAGAGCATCAAATTCCAGAAAGACAACAGGCAAGGTCAGAATTTAACCTGAGTTCTTGGTGCTCAGAGACAGAAGCTCTACGAACTTCACCACCATGCGGCCTACCATTTTATCACGGAAACAAGTCTTTCAGCCTACTGAATCCACATCAGCCACTAAGCACCTAATTAAACTAACCCTGCACAAATTTCATTACATTCTTCCAGATTTCCTTCATTTCCCCCAGGTTCTACCACTCACCAACACAAATGCAGTCTTGAATGGCCATTTACATAACACACACACACACACACACACACATCTTTAGGCAACCCACAAAATACTGGAGGAGCTCAGCAGGTCAGGCAGCAGCCATGGAGAGAAAAAGACAATTGATGTTTTAAGTCGAGACCCTTCATCAGGACTCAAAAGGGAAGGGGGAGATGTGTCAGAATGCAAAGGTAGTTGGAGGCGAATGAGGACAAGTTGGCAGGTGAAGCCAGGTGAAGGGTTAAGGTGAGGGGAATGAAGTGAGAAGCTGGGTGTTGATGGGTGGAAGGAGTAAAGGGCTAACGAAGAAAGAATCTGATAGGCAAGGACAGTGGACCATGGAAGAAAGGGAAGGCGGAAGGGCACCAGATGGAGGTAATGGGCAGGTGAGAAGAGATGAGAGGAGCCAGAGTGGGGAGCGAAATGAAAGAGAAGGAGAGGGGGAGAAATTAAAGAAATTGATGTTGATGCCATCAGTTTGGAGGGTACTCAGATGGAACATGAGGTGTTGCTCCTCCAACCTGAGAGAGGCCTCATCGTGGCAGTCGAGAAGACCATGCACCAACATGTTAGAATGGGAATGGGAAGTAGAATTAAAATGGATGGCCACCAGGAAATCCAACCTCTTGTGGTGGGTGGAGCGAAGGTGCTCAACAAAGCACTCTCCCAATCAGTGTTGGGTCTCACTGATGTAGAAGAGGCCGCACCGGGACCACTGGACGCATCTTTGGGGTGAGGGAGCACCCAAAGGAAACTCACGCAGTCACAGGGAGCACCTGCTGTCAGGATTGAATCCTGGCCACTGGACTGCGAGGCAGTGACTGCACTAGCTGCACAAATGTACAAGAATTGATACCTCACACTAACCATAGGGGTGAAAGTATTAAGAAACTCCTAATCAAGACTTCCTCTGGTCCTAGACAAATTAACTCATTAACATAAACCTGCCTTTATTTGTCATCAACATTGCAAAGGATGTGAAATCAGGCAAAAAAAAAATGCTCAGACAATAAAGGTAAAATTCCAAACATCAACTGAATACTTGAACAAAGAGATAAATTTATATCTTTGGGTTGAAATTAAACCAGAAGAATTTACTTTAATGTAAAGCAGTTTGAGAAATCACAAGGCAGTGAAGGTTACTATGTAAATAGAAGCCCTTTTCAGCTGTGCGCCATTGTTTCTGATTAATGATGGACACTACACTCAGTGGCCACTTTATTAGGTACACCTGTACACCTCATTGTTAATGCAAATATCTACTCAGCCAATCATGTGGCAGCAACTCAGTGCATAAAAGCATGCAGACATGGTCAAGAGCTTCAGTTGTTGTTCAGACCAAACATCAGAATGGGGAAGAATTGGGATCTAAGTGACTTTAACTATGGAATGATTGTTGGTGCCAGATGGGGTGGTTTGAGTATCTCAGAACTGCTGATCTCCTGGGATTTTTATTTAGAATTTACAAAGGGCAGTGTGAAAAACAAAAAAAATCCAGTGAGCAGCAGTTCTATGGGTGCAAATGCCTTGTTAATGAGAGGAAAATGGCCAGATTGGTTCAAGCTGATGGGAAGGCAACAGTAACTCAAATAACCATGTGTTACAACAGTAATGTGCAGAAGAGCATCTCTGAACACATGACACATTGAACCTTGCAGTGCATGGGCTACAGCAGCAGAAGACAACAAACATACACTGGGTGTAAATACATGGTCAAAGAGATACATTTATACATCTAGACAGAAATCAAACCAGGCATATTTACTTCAGTGAAAAGCAGTTTGAGATATCATAGGGCAATGAAGGTTGCTATGTAAATAGAACTCTTTATATCCCTGCACCATTGCTTCTGACTAAATATGCATAATATAAGGAAAGTCCAATCAGAATGGTTGAATATTCAGGTTGTTGCAAAGCTCAAGATATTCCTGACAGCGTGAGTTCACAGATCTGAACCACTCAGCTGTTTTACATGCTCTATAGGAGCATGCAGATTAATTCAACGTCGTCTCAACAAAGGCTTGGAAAAAGCCTTACATAATGGTGGCTTTCGAGACGTTCCAAAGTGCTTTGCAGCTGAGTCCCTGGTCTGAATGGTAGGAAGGCAGCTCTCTGCGATAACTAAACATTCAATACAGCTTCATTGCGGCTGTTGACATTTCTGCTTCACTGATTCATCCTTGTAGTTAGCACAGGACATGAAAATGATCAAAAAGAAAGTGTTAAGTCATGGGACAGTTCAGGAATTCATAGACATCAGCTTATGTAGTCCCATTCATGTTTTCACTTTACCCCAAAGTTCTTCATAGGCAATATTTTTTTTTGAAAATATGTCTAACATTCTGAGGGCTTCCGACACTCATTGACCACAAGACCGTGAGAGTAGGAGCAGAATTGGACCATCTGGCCATTGAGTCTGCTCCAACATTCAATCATGGCTAATTTATTACCCTCTCAACCCCATTCTCTTGCCTTCTTGTAATCTTTCATGTCCTTACTAATCAAGAACCTATTAACCTCTGCTTTAAATGTACCCAGTGACTTGGCTTCCACAGCCATTCATGGCAATGAATTCCACAGGTTCACCATCCTCTGGCTAAGGAAACTCCTCCTCACCTTTGTTCTAAAGGGGCGTCCTTGTTTTCTGAGGCTGTGCCCTCTGGTACTAGACTCTCCTGCTATTAGAAACATCCTCTCCACAACCAATCTGTTAAGCATTAATGTCATCAAGAAAACTAGGAGAAACCTCCCACAGGGCTTTTTTTCGCTTTTTGTGGAAGGGACTCCAACTTAACAGCACGTCGGGAAAATGGTAACTCAGACAAATCCCGAACTCCTTCTGAAAGAAATCCACTCAGTTATAGAAGCTTACAATACAGAAACAGGCCCTTCAGCCCTTCATGGCAATGCTGACCATCAAGTACTCACCTACATCAGTCCACCTACCAGTATCTGATCCGTTGCCTTTGCGCATTGTCTCTGACTCCATCATCCAGAGTGTGGTTAGAATCTAGAAACTATTTCTTTTGTTTAGAGATCCAGCCTATCTTTGTACATCTTTGGAATGTGGGAGGAAACTGGAGCACCCAGAGGAAACATGCATGGTCACGGAGAGAGCGTACAGACTCCTTCCAACCACAGCAGGAGCTGATGCCCGGCCACTGGTGCTGTAATAGCCTTATGCTAACCACTACACGGCCACGTTTACCCACCTACCCTACACCAATGCCCTCGAGCTTTAAACATCCACGCAATTGTATCAAGCTGCTCTGTCAGATCATTAGAAAAAGTAATAAAGGCCAACCAACAGATTATACATCAGTTTCAGACACAAGTGCACTCCCAACCTTGTAAAGTTTGCAAGAGTCAGCCTCATGAGTGTCTTGAGAGATGCCTGAATTTGGATAGTTCCTGGAAAACCTAATCAAGAATATATTAGTATACCTGTACATATTCCTCAGCCAATATATCAGACTCTTCTACCACCACCCTCGGGTGAGTCCTGTCCCATTAACATAGAACATAGTAAATTACAACTCAGTACAGGCCCTTTGGCCTACGGATTGTGCTGACCTTTTAACCTACTCTAAGATTACTCTAGCCCTTCCCTTCTACATAGTCCTCAATTTTTCTATCATCCATATGCCTATCTACAAGTTCCTTAAATGTTCCTAATGTGCTGCCTCTTCCACCACCTCCAGCAGGACATTGCATGCACTCAATATTCTCTTTAGCAAAACTTATCTCTGCCATCTCCCCTGTACTTTCCTTCAATCACCTTAGAATTCCCCTTTGTATAAGCCATTTCCACCTTGACAAAATCTTTGGCTGTCCACTCAACCTAAGCCCCTTATCTCTTGTAACAGGACAGATTGACGAGATGTGACCAAATGTCTGTGCGTGGCGTATAGAGTTAGGACAATCTCTGGATTTCCTCAGAGAAGTGACACAAGACAGAACCACAAGCCTCTTGAACAGTGGAAGCAGGATACGATTGACAGTCTATTGTATTCCACAGCCAATGGATCAAAACTCTGAGCTCCCATGTATCTACACATGATTAGTGGTAATGACAGTAGACTATTAAATTGGATAAGGAGTCTCCCAAAAAGGTTAATGTATAAAGCAAGGCTGAATCATTTGTAACTACCTCAAAAGTGTTGAGTAGCCATCATCACAGGAACTAGGCTTCAGTTAATTCACACTGCACAATATCATCAATTGGTTTTGTATACTGGATACAGCAAAGACTATGGGAGTTGGTTGCAGTGCAAAATCTTCTATTCCAAACCAGTCATATTCTCTACTAAAATTTCTTCTACTGTAAATGCAGCACTGGCATTTAGCTGACAATGGGGAGACTAACATCCAGTAAGGGATCCTCCCCTTGGCATTCAAAGGTATTGCAGTCTTTGACCTGAAGGAATCACTGTTAACTGGACCAGTCATAATTACCATGGTTACAAGAGGACAGATTCTGTGGCCTATCACCTGATACCACGAAGCTTTTTAGTCATCTATTCGTCACAAATCAGGAGTACATTCCTTACATTCACAAAGGCAAAATGGCTGCTGTAAATCATCCCTCAGTATAGGCAAGTGGCAACAGACTGAAGAAAGTTGAGGTGCTTGTGAGAGAGAATAGGTTGCAGCGGGGTAGGAGAGAAGGGGGATGCTTCTGAAGGCTTTGCTCTGATTGGAGATAGTACAGAACAAAGGACTGAAAGATTTCCTCTGTGCAGTGATAAGTAAATTCAAACACCCAAGAGACCCCGCAACATCACCCAATAAATAAAATTCCATCAAGGTCAATGCAGCACATTTGATTGGGACATCACCTCTCATCTCTAAACACTGGTTCCCTCCTTTCCTCATTCTCCTATACAATAAATAAAGTTCCAAACTGCTTAACCTCTGACCATAAGTCAGTCTCACGAATCCCAGCAATGTCCTTGTAAATTCCATTCTGCACTCTTCCAATTTAAAGACATCTTTCAGAGGACAGGATGACCAAACATGAATGCAAAAATTCCAAATTCAGCCTCACCAGCATCTGGTACCAATGCAACGTAACATCCCAACTTCTACATTCAATGTACTGACAGGTAAAGGACAGGATCTTCCAGTAAAAAGTCTCCTTCCTCTTTAAATATCTTCTACCATCCTCTGAGATAGAGATTTACAGAGGTTCACCACCCTTTTGAAAAACATTCCCACACGCCTCGGTTGTGAATGACCACCCGCTTATCTTGTAACAGTTCCTGTTGTGTATTTAATGCTTCAGTAATACTTGAGTAATATTGTAACGATGATGTTGATTAAGCATTCTTTACTTGCTTAAATAATTCATTATGTATTACATGTAAAAATAGCTGCCACATGATACTTGCATGCCTCACTTAAAAAGAACAAAACTTAGACTCGTTCTCTTGGGCTCCTGTTTTTCGCTTTCAATTAGTTTAATGTTTTGGAGTTACAACCCATAACAGTGGTGATGAGTAAGTTTTAAATGAACCTGAGACAACTACCTGTTGAAGCACAATAAGACGTTTGAGTTTTAAAAAGAGCAGCATATTATTTTTCTTCACAGAAAGAAAGACAATCAAGTGAAAAAATGACAGAAAACAGACAAAATTCACGGATTCATAAACAGTGAGTAATGGGTTATAGTAATCATAAAAAAGCGTAGAAATGGCAGGCTACGTCAGAAAGATTGATGTATTTGCTTACACAGCAGATAAATGGATATTGTATACTGAATGGATTGAGCAATATTTTAAAGCAAATGGAATAGCCAATGAGAAACAAATGCTACTTTTGCTGAGTGCATTAGATTTAAAAGCATACAGTTTGCTTCAACCAAACCAGCTGAAATGACTTTTACTGATATTGTGAAAGTAATGCAAGAACATTTAAAACCAAAACCATTGTTGATTGCAGAATCCTTTAAGTTTCATAAGTGGAATCAAAAGGAACAGGAGTCAGCATTTGTGGCTGAATTGAAGAAATTGTATGAGCATTGTCAGTTCAGTAACGGCCTAAATGATGCACTGGAAGATTTGCTTAGCTTGCAGAATCTTACAAGAAAACTTTCAAAAGCAGCTCCTAACTGAAGTACAACTTACATTTAAAGAGCTCTATCAATGGGAACACCAGATAGACACAACTGAGTCACATTCAGGAATGAAAGTGAGCATGAACAAAGTTGCAACATCTAAACAGAAACATGCATGTCCAAACAAATTGTGTAAACATTGTGGTAGGTACTCACGTATACCAGACCAATGCAGGTTCAAAAGACAAAACTTGCAGAAAATGCAACAAAGTAGGACACATACAAAGAGTATACTGGGTTGGGTAGCCTTGAGATATACAGTGTGAAAACTCACAATAGGCATGCAATATAGCTTGTAGTGAACGGCAAGTTAATTAAAATGGACTTGGACACTGGCTCAACTGTTTCAGACATTCCACAAAATGAGCTTGAAAGGCATTTCAAAGATATTCAACTAAGAACTTATACTCGACTTCCAGTTAAGATGGCAATAGCTTAAGTCACTAAAACTACTACTCCGCTCTGTTTCATATACCTGCTTTCTTTTATTTTGCTTCTTACTCTTCCTCCCGCTATTGAATCTGCTGGCTGCACAATGAGTGTACCTAAGACTACTAAATCGGCAAAAAAAGACATTCCATCGGGAGCCACTTTGTGTGAAATTGTGTCGCTGTTAGAACAAACCCGACAGGATAGGTTTCCCCAGTTTGGTTTGTTGGAATTGAAACTGGATAAACTTAACTCTACACTGGAGAATCACGCTCAATGTTTATCACATGTTGAAGAAGTTACGGAGAAGTTAGATCATCGTTGTAAAGTGCTGGAAAAAGTTTGCATTGGGCTTCTGTGTGGTAATAACAGGAGGGCCAGCATTGTAGGAGAATGATTGGCTGAGACAACTACAGCTTGATTGGAGATCCATCCACCATTTGCATGCCACATTCCCTGTTACAGAATCAACTGAAAGTGAATTAAGAAGGGTACTGGATGCTGCCACAACTGTCCCTATGCTATACACTGTGAACCATTGCCCAACAGAGGACAAGCAGATGTTGGTGCCAACCTCTGTACCCCTTGTTGGAAAGCATATTGGACCAAGGAAGGACCGTGATGCTCAGAGGAAGCGTGAAAATGTCAAAAACAGTGATACGACTACAAAAGTTTTCTAGGCAACATATCAGAAAGCTTCCAGTATGTTAATCAGGCTGTAATTTATGAAATGTGGCTTGGTTTTAAGCTGGAAGAAAATTCAGTGAGCTTCAGGAAAGTTGCCAGCATTCGGTTTTTGTGAGTATAAAGAAGAAGAATCTATCCCGCATGCATTAAGGTTATTGCATGAACTTCAAATGGGAGACAAAAAGCTGCTTATAGAAGTAGATGCAAAGACCGAAGCCCAACTGGATGAATGGAAGGCCAAAAAGAAAGGTACGAAAACAGAGGATTCATCAGAGGATAGTGTGAATGAGGAAACCAAGGGGAAAGATCAGATCATAAAGGGAGCAATAGAAGGATTAATAAGAGAATACTCCAGTGAACTAAATGCACCTTCCCAAAATCAAGTTGCACAAACTAGAGAGGAAAAAGGAAAGAGATGAAATGTGTCCAGAGCTGTCAGAATCACTCCCTGCAGTCTCAGTCAACTCAGACAGCCACTATGAAGGAGACCCAAGAAACTGAGACAGTTTCATAGACACAGGTCTCACCTGGTAGGCAGAGTGACCTCCCTTGTCAGGAAAAGACAATATCCCACAAGAGTAAGAAATGCTCCACAGCAATTAAATTTTTAAACTTGAATGGGACAATTTAAAATGTACTATGCTGTATAGAAGTTGTATCTTATAGTCTACTGGGCATATAGTTGAGCTGCATTCCCTATTAAAGTTGGAGTTTATAGCTAGGCAGGGACGAGCGTTGTGCATTTAATATTTCAGTAATATTTGAGTAATATTGCAAATATATTGTTGATTAAGTATTCATTATCCATTTAAGTAATTCATTACGTAATTCATTTCATATGTATACATGAATTGTACTTGTCATGGTGCAAGTAGGTGAGATGTGCACACCTTGCTTAAAAGTAAAGATGAAATTAGACTCGCGTCCTCAGCTCTTTTGTCTTCCTTTCAAGTAGATTTTGGAGTTACAAAACATAACAGTTCCCTCATTTGAGACTCAGTCATCGATGGAAACACCTCAACATTTACCCTGTCGTTCTCCCTTTAGGTTTATACGTACTTGAATAAGATCATCCATAATGCTCCCAAACTTCAAAGAATATAGGCCTAATTTCTTCATCTAGCCAAACTCAAAATAAATTTAATAAACTCAAAGTAAGTATATTTTGATATGTATATGTTACAATGTACTGGATGGAGATTTATTCTCTTGCAGGCATGTCCAGGAAAATAAAGAAATACAATAGAATTTATGAAAAACAGTACATAAACAAAGTCTGAAAAGCAACCAATGTGCTAAAGAAGAAAAATTGTGAAAATAAAAAATAAATATTACTGGGAACATGAGTTGTAGAGGCCTTGAAAGTGAGTCTGGAGGTCGTGAAATCAGTTCAGAGTTGTGACGAGTGAAGTTATCCACACTGGTTTAGGGGGCTGGAGGGTTGTACAGTAATAACTGTTCCTGAAGCTAATGGTGTGGGTCCTAAGGCTCCTGTACCCCTGGCTGATATGAGGAGTGAGAAGAGAGCACGGCCTGGTTAGTGGGTCTTTGATGATGGATGCTGCTTTCTTGTGGCAGCACTCCTTGTAAATGTACTCAATAGGTCTGGATTGTTTCTACTACTTTTGTAGACTTTTCCACTCCTGGACATTGGACTTAGATATGCAAGATAGGCTGGATTGTGCTGGTGCTTTTGAAGGCAGCTTACAAAACAGCTATTTTACAATCTTGACAGGTCAGCTCACATTCCCATGAATTAATAGTACTTCAAAAAGATGGATTACCACCATCTTCTTAATGACAATTGGAACTCGCTGTTAAATAGTGGACTTGGCAGTGATACTACATCATATGAGAGAAAAAAAACTGATGTACGTTTATTTGTATCAGCACTTCTTTTCCTCAGGTAACGGGAGAACATCCCTTACAAAGGGAAGTGCATGTGCTTTGGACTTCAATGAGTTGGAAGGCAAGACAATTCGAACACATGGAGAGCTGATAGGATCCAACAATTGATACAAATTTCCACAAACTGAGGTCCTGTGACAAAGTCACCACAGCTTGCAAGGAGGCACCTGGTACCTCAGAAACAAGAGAAAACCTGCAGATGCTGGAAATCCGGGCAACTCACGCAAAATGCTGGAGGAACCCAGCAGGCCAGGCAGCACCTATGGAAAATAGTAGTCGATGTTTCGGGCTGAAACCCTTCGGCAGGACTGGAGAAAAAAGCTGAGGAGAAGATTTAAAAGGTGGGGGGAGGGGAGAGAGAAATACAAGGTGATAGGTGAAACCTGGAGGGGGAGAAGGATGAAGTAAAGAGCTGGTAAGTTGATTGGTGAAAGAGACAGAAGGCCATGGAAGGAAGAAAAAGGCAGGAGGAGCACCGGAGGAGATGATGGGTGGGCAAGGAGATAAGGTGAGAGAGGGACAGGGGATGGGAAATGGTGAGGTGGGGGGGGAGGCATGACCAGAGGTTTGAGAAATCAATGTTCATGCTATCAGGTTGGAGGCTACCCAAACGGAATATAAGGTGTTGTTCTTCCAACCTAAGTGCGGCTTCATCACAACAGTGGGGGAGGCCATGCATAGACATGTCAGAATGGGAATGGGAAGTGAAATTAAAATGGGTGGTCATTGGGATATCTCACTTGTTCTGGCAGATGGAGCATAGATGCTTAGTGAAGCGGTCTCCCGATCTACATCGGGTCTCACCGATATATAGGATACCATACCGCGAGCACCAAACACAGTAAATGATCCCAAAAGACTCACAGGTGAAGGGCCGCTTCTTTTGGAAGGAGTGTTTGGGGCTCTGAATGGTAGTGAGGGAGGGGTGTAGGGGCATGTGTAGCACTTGTTCCGCTTACGAGGATAAGTGCCAGGAGGGAGATCAGTGGGGAGGGACAAATGTGCAAGGGAGTTGCGTAGGGAGCGATCCCTGCAAAAAGCAGAAAGTGGGGCAGGGGGGAGATATGTTTGGTGGTGGGATCCCTTTGGAGGTGGTGGCAGTGTCAGAGAATTATGTGCTGGATGCGGAGGCTGGTGGGGTGATAGGTGAGGACATGAGATACCCTATCCCTGGTAGGGTGGCAGGAGGTTGGGGTAAGAGCAGACATGCGTGAAATAGAAGAGATGCAGTTGAGGGCAGCATTGATGGTGGAGGCAGGGAAGCCCCTTTCTTTGAAAAAGGAGGAACATCTCCTTTATTCTAGAATGAAAAGCCTCATCCTGAGAGCAGATGTGGCAGAGACGGACATATTGAGAGAAGGGGATGGTGTTTTTACAAGTAGTGGAGTGGGATGAGGTATAGTCCAGGTAACTGTGAGAGTCCGTGGGTTTGTAATAGACATTAGTGGATAAGCTGTCTCCAGAGAGATCAAGAAAGGGGAGGGTGGTGTCAGAAATGGACCAGGTGAATTTGAGGGCAGGGTGGAAGTTGGCGGCAAAGTAGATGAAGTCGACGAGTTCAGCACTGTGCAGGAAGCAGCACCAATGCAGTTGTCGATGTGGTGTAGGAAAACCGTCGGACAGTCACCAGTGTAGACATGAAACATAGATTGTTCCATGTAGCTGACAAACAGGCAGGCATAGCTGAGACCCATGCGAGTGCCCACGGCTACCCCTTTTTGTTTAAAGGAAGTGGGAGGAGCCAAAGGAGAAATGATTTAGAGTGAGGACAAGTTCTGTTAGGCGGAGGAGAGTGGTGGTGGAGGGGAACTGGTTCGGTCTGGTGTCCAGAAAATAACGGAGAGCTTTAAGGCCTTCCTGATGGGGGATGGAGGTGTATAATGACTTTAAATGCATAGTGAAAATAAGATGATGAGGGCCAGGGAACTTGAAAATCCTTGAAAAAATCAAGAGCATGTGAGGTGTCACAGATGAAGGTAGGAAGGGACTGAACCAGGGGGGATAAAACAGTCAAAACAGGAAAAAAGAGTCAAGGTATACTGAGATGAGTTCAGTGGGGCAGGAACAAGCTGAAACAATGGGTCTACCTGGACAAGCAGGCTTGTGGATCTTGGGTAGGAGGTAGAAACAGGAGGTACAAGGTGCAGGAACTTTGAGGTTGGTGACAGTGGATGGGAGATCCCCAGAGTCAATAAGGTTGGTGATGGTGCGGGAGACAATGGCCTGATACTCCTTAGTGGGGTCCTGTTCGAGGGGTAGGTAAGAGGAGGTGTCTGAGAGTTGGCATTGGGCCTCAGCAAGGTAGAGGTCAGTATGCCAGACCACTACAGCACCTCCCAAACCTGTGGGTTTGATGGTGAGGTCAGGATTAGTATGGAGGGAGTGCAGAGCCGAACGTTCAGAAGGAGTGAGGAGTGTTGAAGTCTAGACGGCTGATACCTCGACTGCTGTTAACAATGAAAAGGGCCAGAGCAGGCAGAAGACCGGGGCGGGGTGTCCAGGAAGAAGAGTAGGGTTGAAGATGGGAGCAGGGGTCATTGGTGCAGGGTGGGGAATCCTTGCCAAAGAAATAGACTCAGAGAAGGAGACGGCAGAAGAAGAGCTCAGCGCCATGGCGGGCACAGAACTCATTGAGATGTGGGCACAGGGGAACAAACGTGAGGCCCTTAGCGAGGACAGAACATTCTGCCTCAGAGAGAGGAAGGTTGGAGGGAATGGTTGACAAAGGTGAGGTCCTTATTGAGGACAGAATGTTTTGCCTCAGAGAGGGGAAGGTCAGAAGGAATGGTGAAAACCCAGCAGGGATGAGAGCTGGGAGAGGAGGCGGGGAGGGGGTTGGTAGTGTCTGAGGGGAAGGGAGGTTTGGAGTGTTCAGGAATGGTAAGGTGAGAGGAGGATGGAGTCTCTGAGGCCCCAACAGCTGGCAGTGGGACCTGACAGAGACGGGATTGCGGAGTGGCGGTAGGGGAAGGGGAGACGGGGGTTCCAGTGGCAGCGCGTGACGACCCAGCCTGGAAATCGAGGCCAGAGTTGGAGTTGGAGGTTGCACCATCAGCACTTTGGAGATGACCGAGGTTGCTGGAACCTGTGCTGATGGCGATGGAGTCCGGGTTTTGAGTCTGCTCTGGATTGTTAGAGCCATTGAGGTCAGCAGCAGGGATCACGGTCTGGAGACATCGAGGCCTGTCGGTGTTGGAATCAGCAGATTCAGTCGTCTGTAGACGGGTGATTTTCCGATCCTTGCAGGACATGAGAAAGTCAAAGAACCAGCAATTGAAAGCATAGATCCAGGGGAGGATAAAGTAATAGACAGGTCCATTGTAGATGGCGGAGAGGGAATCCCAGAGTTGTGGAAGTGACTGGCATAGGGACTTCCAGGTACATGGCGTGTAGAACGCAGTGGGAGCAGCAGTCAATTGAATGTGAGTACCTGGGGTCCTCGGAGGGTCCAAATCTAGCTTGAAAACGGATCTGGAAACCGTATGGTACAAACTGGCAGTGAAGGCATGTTCCCAGAAAGGATACATGGCTGTGGTAGCGGATCTGGGTAAGTACATGGTCAAAGAGACGGAGAGCAGCAGGAATCGGTGAGACCCGATGTGGACTGGGAGACCATTTCGCCGAGCATCTACACTCGGTCTGCCAGAACAAGTGGGATCTCCCAGTGGCCACCCATTTTAATTCCACTTCCCATTCCCCTTCTGACATGCCTTTTGATGGCCTCCTCCACTGTCGCAATGAGGCCACACTTAGGTTGGAGGAACAACACCATTTGGATAGCCTCCAACCTGATGGCATGAGCTGATGCCCCAAAATGGCAATTTCTATCATCAAAGATCCACACCAGTTGGGCTACACCCTCTTCTTGCATCAGCCATCACACACGAATACAGAAGCCTGAAGCCCCACACCAGCAGGTTCCAGAACAGCTCCTTCCCTTCAACAATTCAGTTCTTCAAACAACCTGCAAAACCCTAGTCACTACATCAGTACATCAACACCAGAACCACTTTGTACTACAGTGGCCTTTTATTGTTTTAATTGTGTTCCTTCTTGGATAATTTATGTTTTTCTTGTGAATATTATGCATCTGATGCTACCACAAGTAAGTTTTTCATTGCACCTGTGCACACCTGTACTTGTGCAGATGACAATAAACCCAACTTTGAGTTTGATAATGAAACCATGTCCCCCTCTGCTCTCTCTAGTAGGAAACAGAGGATCCTTTGGCGCTATTAGGAAGAGCTAAGGAGTTCTCCCTATGTCCAGTTCAGTACCAATTAACACTACAAAAATAGTTGATCCAGTTGTTAACTCAAGACTACCTGTGGAAACATGCAATGTGCAGATTAGATGCTGGAAACACTCAGTGGGTTGGGCTACATTGGTGGAAAAAGAAACAGATGTTTCAGGTTGAGGCCCTTCATTAGCAATAAAGTTAAAATTCAACCAAGATCCTGAAGAAGTTTCTTGAATCCCTTACATTAACAAAGTCTTTATCTACAGGTGCTGCCTGACCTACTCAATATTTCCAGTATTTTCTTTTTATTTCTATTTCCAGCATCTGCAGTATTCATCTAATTTTTTTTCACATTGAAATGAGTACATTAACTGTAAAGTTTTTGGAGTGTTTTGAGATTTAGAAAGTCTTTCTAGAAATGAGACTCAGTCCCTTCCAAGCATATCTGGTCAAGGTAGTTAATTTAATAATTCTGGAGTGTATTTTTATTACACATTGTGTTATTGTACAAACTGAACTATGAAGATAGCGGTTTCTCTAATGCCCTGCTATCTCAGCATCTAAAGAAATATTTGAAACCTAGGGTGTGAGAAGTATGTGTTGTGTTTACACAGCAAGGGTGCTAAGCAATAACAGGATTTGTAATTAATTTTTCTCTGACTAAATATGCATAGATTACACTGAGGTTTTACCATGAAACTTTGTAGCGTGTGAAGTGGCACCACAGAAAAACCAAGTGGATACACACCAGTCCATCACAGGCAAAAATCTTCCACCATTGACCAAGGAGTGCTACCACAAGAAATCAGCATCTATAACAGGGACTCTCACCACGCAAGCCATGCTCTCTTCTCATTGCCGCCATCAGATAGTAGTTTCAGGAGCCGTGGTTCCCACACCACCAGTTTCAGGAATATTTGTTCTCCTAAACCATCAGGCTCCTGAACCAGTGTGGATAACTTCACTCACTTCAACTCTGAACTAATTATACAACATATGGACTCACTTTCAAGGGCTTTGCAACTCGTTCTCAATATTATTTATTTATATTTTCTTTATTCACAAATTTTCTCTGTTTGAGACCATAAGTAACAGCAGGGAGTTGTGAGCACATCTCAACACATCACAGAAACCAGAGTCTCCTCTATGGACTCTGTCTATACTTCTCGCAGCCTCAGTGAAGCAGCCAACAGAATCAAAGACCCCACCCAGCCTGCACCTTCTCTCTTCTCCCCTCTTCAATTATGCAGAAGATACAAAAACCTGAAAGCACTAACACCAGGCTGAAAGACAGCTTCTGTACTGCTGTTATAAGACTATCCCCTCGTACGACGAGATAGACTCAAACTTCAATCCACCTCATTATGGGCTTGCATTTTATTGCCTTGCCCCACTGTTTCTCAGTAGCTGTAACATTATATTCTGCGTTCTGGTATTGTTTTACCTCAATGTACTTTTGGAATCAAATAGCTTGTATGGATGGTATGCAAAACAAGTTTTTCACTGCACCTTGGTACATGTGAAAATAATAGCGGGAGGCACGGTAGCATAGTAGTTAGAGTAATAGTTACCATAATGTTTTACAGCACCGGTGATCAGAGTTAAATTGCTGCCAGTGGCTGTAAAGGGTTTGTACATTTTCCCTGTGACCATGTGGGTTTCCTCCTGGTGATTCGGTTTCCTCCCACATTCCAAAGAATGGCTTAAGGTTGGTAAGTATTGAGCATGCTATGTTGGTGCCAAACACACGATAACACTTGACAGCTGCCCACAGCACATCCTCAAACTGCGTTGGTCATTAACACAAATGACACATTTCACTCTGCACTCAGTGGCCACAGTGTTGGACACACCTGTAATGCGAATGCAAATATCTAATCAGCCAATCATGTGGCAGCAACTCAGTGCATAAAAGCACGCAGACATGGTCAGGAGGTTCAGTTGTTGTTCGGACTAAACATCAGAATGAGGAAGAAATGTTACGCAAGTGACTTTGACTGTGGAATAATTGTTGGTGCCAGATGGGGTGGTTTGAGTATCTCAGAAATTCCTAACCTCCTGGAATCTTCATGCACAACAGCCTCTAGAGTTTACAAAGAATGGTACGATAAACAAGGAACATCCAGTGAGCGGCCATTCTGTGGGTGAGAATGCCTTGTTATTCAGAGAGGTCAGAGGAGAATGGCCAGACTGGTTCAAGCTGATAGGAGGACAGCAGTAACTCAAACTGTTACACCACGCATTACAACAGTGGTGTGCAGAAGAGCTTCTCTGAACACACAGCATGTCAAAACTTGAAGTGGATGGGCTACAGAGGCAGAAGACCATGAACAACACTCAGTGGCCACTTTATGTGGTACAGAGTGTACGTTACGATGTACATGTGACGAATAAAGCTCATCTAATCTAACAATCCAATTCACCAGTTTACCGATCTAATTTACCAAAAGGACCGAGGGAGAGGAGAGAAAGCAAGTCAAGGGGCTACAAGGAAATGAGGGGGAAATGGGGCTGATGAGGTTGCTCTGCTGGGAGCAAATGAATTGAATGGAAGCAAGTGAGGGGTTTTCTTCTGAGGGAACTCGGAAATGATCAGGCCTATCAAATGGAGTAGGAGGCCCCAGGGCATTGGGAGTACTGGTTGATGTGTTGGTGCTGTTCTCATGCTGGCATTGGCAGAGCTGACTGTCTGGCTGTCTATATCTGTGGTGTGAAAGGATTATAACACTAAATCTCCTAAGATTAGACACACTCAGGACTCTGGTGATAGAGCACTAGCCAATCGTCCAGTCTGTTGAGTAAACCCCAAACACAATTTCAACTGACTTTTTTTAAAAAGAGTTTATACGCTATTAGGATAGCATTTCCTGAGAAGCAGCTGACTTTGAGGGGAGAGTTGGAACCGGGCTACTGTGAATAGGGAATGAGAGCAGGTACAAGGGCTCCAGTGGGTGGGAAAGGAGCGCAGGAAATGGAAGCACGTTAAATGGAAGAGGGGTGTGGAAACCAAGGCCTTGGCGAGTTGAAAGGGATCATGAGAAACATTACAGTGAGCCAGATGCTGATCCATTGGGATTTACAAATAATCGGATAATAAATTACTGGAGTTGTACTGTTAGGTCCGAACACTGTATTTATTCTAGCCCTGTTGATTCATCCCTTGACATGATCATGCATTACTGGCATGTTAAATAATTCCTGCCCCTTTCAAAAGCATGCAGACACATCAACCAGGCAGCTGTACCCAGTGGCAGGTATGTGTACTATAATATCACATGTCACATGTGAATGATTACTTCCACTGATCTCTCCAGCCCCTCACTACAGGCAATCTGAAGCCTTGAAACTCGTCATTTCTGAATGCCAGAGCTATCCTCACATCAACCATGCTGCTTGTATGGGAAAACAACCTCTCACATGAGTCAGCTACAATAGACATGCAACAACCCTGCAACTCTTTAACAAACACAGCCACTGTTCTCCTCCTAAGATGGGTATTTGTCTTTTATTATAGCTCCATTAAGAACGCAGTCTGGGAAAAAAATAGTTTCATGAAAACTTGTAACCTTCTAAATGGGTTTTTTTTACAAGCCTGTGGTGATGTCTTCCCAGCCTTGACCTCAGGCAACATCACAGTTTTGCATTTAAATTAAATTGCACCTGTTAAAGTATTTTTGATGGAAAGCGGAGAAATATAGTTGTTGATTTTTATACAGCCTTATAAGAGAAGACCTGGGGAAAATTATTGTCTCTTGTACATCTATGTTCCAGGCTGCCTACCTACATATTGAATCTCTGGGAGGTTTCATGTTTGTTTGATCAGCATCAACATTACAACAGATTCACTGGAATTGAAATGAAAAGGAATTTCTTTAGCCAGAGGGTGGAGAATGTGTGGAATTCATTGCCACAGACGCTGTGGAAGCCAAGTTATTAGGTATATTTAAAGCAGAGGTTGATAGGTTCTTGATTTGTAAGGGCATCAAAGGTTATGAGGAGAAAGCAGGAGAATAGATTGAAAGGGAAAATTCTACTTTCCTGGATGACCTGAGGTACAAATTAACCAGTTCCATTCATCCACAGATTGGTACTCTCCATATATCAGCCCAGACTGCAATAGCTGGCAAAATATCGGACTGAGCAGAATGGCTTTTGCAGTTGAATTCAATGCCACCCTTATTCCAAAGTCAATATGCAGTCTTGTCTGCATGGTAACCGAGAACAGTAATCAATCTTGGAGTGGAGAAGTCTGGGGGAGGATCTGACAGAGGCACAGATACAGTGGACAATAGTACAACTTTGCCCACAGATGAATTGTCCATAGCAAGAAGGCATCTGTCAAGGAAAGGAGTAAGAGGTTTAGAGGACATATAAGAAAGGTTTTCCCAACAAAGGGTGGGTGGAATCTGGTATGCACTGCCTGGGAGGGTGGTGGAGAAAGAGATTCTCACATTTAGGAATGATCGAGAACAGCAATTAAATCACCAAAAATAGAAGGCCAAAGACCAAGTGCTGGTAAATAGTGTTAATATCGATGGGTATTGATAATCAGCAGGGCCAGGTTGGGATGAAAGTCCTACTCCAATGCATTAGGACTCTATGACTCTGACTTCCCTCTCCCTAATTCAGTACAGTCTCAATGAAGGGTTTCAACCTGAAACGCCGATTATCCATTTCCCTCCAGCCTGACTCACTGAGTTCTTCCAGCAATGTGCGTGTTGTTCCAGATTCCAACATCTGCAGTCAATCCCTTCAGCTTTCTTTTGTCTCTGCCCATTTCCTCCAATTGAAGCATTAACCTGACTTCTCCCCGCTACAGGTGCAGCCTGATCTGTTGAGTATTTCTAGTATTTTCTGTTTTTATTTCAGATTCCCAGCACCTACAGTTTTTTATCCCATATTTTCACCCAGAAATTACCATTTTCGTTGGGGCAGCTCCCAAGATACAAAGGGCTCTGTGTTTCCTCACCATCCTACCCAATAACTGAAATCCATACTCATTGAACAGTTTTGGGCAAGTTAGAAAGGTTACATCACCCATGTGATATCCCCATTCCCCATTATTCACATTCTGAATTATCCAAATCCATCAGGAATATGCAGCCAGAGCATATTCTAGCTGTAGACACATATTGTGTCTGTAGACACAAATGCACCTCCCCCCTACATCCCCTGCCCCTGCACTCCACACCGTGGAACGAGCTGCCCCTGTAAGTGGTGGATGCAGGCTAGGGATAGGTATATGGATGAGAGGGGTAAGGAGGACTATGATCCAGGTGCAGGTAGATGGGACCAGGCAGGGAAATGGGTTGGCATAGACTGGATGGGCTGAAGGGCTTGCTTCTGTGCTCTATGGCTCTAAGTGATGAGCCAACTCATTCAGAACAGAGTTTGCTCTTCCATTTTAGCTTGCACTCCAGAGGCAGGCAAAACCCTGACCGTCCGCATTAATCACACTGGGAAAGAAGAACGAAATCAAAGAAAACTAATTAAAGAACACTGGTACCTGGAGTGAGTAATGGACTGAAACCTAATCGAGGGACTTTGTTTGTGTGTGGAGAAACGGATGCCTGGGAGTGAGATACATGATTGAATCTAGTCAATAGGCTTTGATGAACTAAAATCATAATAGCATTTCAAAAAGAGCACTATGCAGTGCATCAGAAGACTTCCATCAACCCAGACTGGATTCTGACTCAGAAAATCTCACTGTGTTAATTCACAGCCAAAATCTTTACTTACTTGCCCCCTTATAAGGGCAATAGTCAATGTTTATGACTAAGCATTCCAACTCACAAACATCTTTTGTTTAAAGTAATTTTCTCCTAATCGCTCTCCTCCCTCCTAGTGAACTTGATAATTGATTTCATAGCACAACTTCCCTAGGCTCACACAAGTGATTTCAATCACTTATTTAAAGATGAGGCCTTAAATCTATCAATCAATTAGCCTAATATTGTTTACAGGGAAGCTAATTGATTATCACTCAGGATAAACAGTTTTCAAAAATCATCCGTGAGCTGAAGACTACTCAGCACAGATTTAAAGTGGGAACATTAGGCTTAGCAACCTTACTCAGCTCCTTGAAGAAACAGTAAGCCATTGCAATTCGATGCTGGATCTCCCCACTTGCAGACCCCAGTCAGTTCGGATTGGCAAAAGCATCTCCTCCACAATCTCTATCAGCGCTAGAGTCAGCAACTTTCAATTCCTTGGTGTTATAATTTTATTACTTTTTTTTCTTTTGTCTTTGCACAGTTTGTTGTCTTTTGCACACTGTTTGTCCATCCAGTTGGGTGCGGTCTTTCATTGATTCTATTGTGTTTCTTGTGCATTCTCAGGGTTGTACAAGGTGACAGATAGGTACTTTGATAATAAACTTACTTTGAACTTTGAAACTTAAATATAAAATATATAGATTTTGAAAGAACCTTTAGTCGCGTCCTGTGTAATAATTCAAGCTCAGGATCGGACCACATTGTGCCAGGGGACAGAAATAAATAGAAAGCTGACTGTAACAGAGATTTTGTACTTTCTCCCTGTTACTACGTGGGTTTCCTCTGGGTGCTCTGGTTTCCTCCCACATTCCAAAGATGTGCAGGTTAGTGTTAGTGAGTTGTGCGCATGCTGTGCTTACAGGCTGCTCAGCACAATCCTCTCTGAATTGATTTGATGCAAATGATGCATTTCCCTGTATGTTTCAATGTTCATATGACTAATTCTTCATTTTTCCTTCTAAAGATCTTTAATCTTCACAAGGAAAGCAGAAGAGAGATTAAACTGGCAGAAAATAAAACAGAAAGAAACAATTAAAAAGAACTGCAGATGACAGAAATCTGAAATAAAATGAGAAAATGTTGGAAACGCTCAGCAGGTCAGGTAGCATCTTTGGAAAGAGAAGCAGTTAATATACAGTGGTATGTCAGGGATCCATTGTCAGAAAGTGCAGGTACACAAGGTAGTGGGACTACATTGTTTAAACCTCACATTAATGATGTGAGTTGTGAATTGAAAGTGCAATTTCAAAAATGATGTGGCAGTACAGTTAACAAATTACAGGGAGCCAATAACAAAGCTGCCAAATAAGCAGACGGTGTAGGTACTGTGAGCCATTCTGACATCCATGTTGTTACAGCAATGTCAAGGTAGAGGAGGAAGCACTAAACAAAATCACAGGGAGATACTAGAACTGAGAAATTGGAAAAATAGACCAGGCTAAGCACTTTTCTATAAAAATGTCAAGGGATGACTTGTTGAAGATCTTTCAATTTCTGAAAAGATTTGATTCATCGAAACAGAAATCTGTTCGCTTGTGAGAGAGTCCAAAGTTAGAGTTTTGGGTATAAATTGAACCAATAGAAACATCAGAAGAAAATATTATCCAAGGATTGGTAAGAAACACATGAATTTCAATGTAGGTAGCGGAGAAAGAGACAGCAGAAAACAATTAAAATAACAGAACAAGCTGGAGGTACTCAGTAGGCTAGGCAGCATCAGGGGTGGAGAAAAATGAACTTACTGTTTCAGTCAATAACCTTTCTTCAGAACTTTGTGAATCTATTTAATATATGAGAGAGAGGGGGAAGGTTCAGATTTATTTATCACATGTACATTGAAACATACTGTGAAACGCGTTGTTTATGATGACAACTAACACACGCAACAATGTGCTGAGGGCAGCCAACAAGTGTCACCACACATTCCAGCACCAACATTGTATGCTCACCACCTCGTTGATTTAGAGGAGACTTAAATGATCTCCTGGGGCCACATAAACAAAGTAACTCTATTTGTACTTCTACGTTTCTCAGGGGCTTGACTTCTAGGCTTTCTGCAACTCATCATCTCCGTTTCCTCACAACCATTTTGCCTCTTCAGCCACAAAGAGGCAAAGTGGTTGTCACCTTATCAAACATCTGCAGAGAATCCTTGTATTATGTTCATGCTCAATCCTATCGATTAATTCTCCAAAATAAAAATCATTATATCTGCTCAAAAGTCATTTAAGATGATTGAGACGAAAGCCCACAATTTCAGATACTTGCTAATTTCACCTAATTGTGTATGGACGTTCTTGTGAATCCATGGAAGGAAATGTGGAAGCATTCTAAGTTGCAATGAATATTGATCAAAACCGTCCACTCCACTTCATGTTTTCGGGAACTAAATGGACTCGGATTTGGCTGCAGTCGGGTACTTCCAATGCATCGGCAAGTTTGCAGCGCTTGGAGTTCATGGCAGGGAGAGTTTCTCCCTTCTACCTTCTGCGTGAGATGATGGGGCTATCAGGACTTGAGACTTTTTTTTACCGTGCCCATGGTCTGCTCTTTATCAAATTATGGTATTGCTTTGCACTGTTGTAACTATATGTTATAATTATGTGGTTTTGTCAGTTTTAGTCTTGGTTTGTCCTGTGTTTCTGTGATATCTTTCTGGAGGACCATTGTATCATTTTTTAATGCATGCATTTCTAAATGACAATAAACAGGACTGAGTGTCCTCATAATCTAATCTAATCTAATGTATTACAGGATCTATTAACTACTTACTCACCAGTGATTAGATTGGGATGAGCAACAATTAATTGTTTGAAAGCAAACTATGTGATGCACATAAACTGAATTACAATCAGGGTAAAAACCTGGAGTTCCTGCTCTGAACATCATCCCGTTGCAGTCCCCCAGACAAATGTACATCAGGTCGTTTCAACTGTCAAAAGAAAGAATGCATCTTTTTATAACACCTTCAGTGAGTTTAAGGACATCCCAAAGAATTTTACAGTAATTAATTCTGACTGATACGAGCATGATCATTTTTTTCTATTTTTCTAGGGTGTTTGGATTTCATGAATAGTTGGGCCAGGACTGTATGAAGTTACTGTTTCAGGTTAACTTCCTTTCTTCAACCTTTCTTCAGGACTTTAAGAATCTCTTTTTATATTGTGGATAGAGTAGACCATAAGACCATTGGACATAGAAGCAGAATTAGGCCACTTGGTCCATCAAGTCATTACCATTCCATCATCGCTGATTTATTATCCCTCTCAACTCCATTCTCCTGCCTTCTCCTCATAAGCTTTGAAACCTAAGAACCTATTAACTTCTGCTTTAAATATGCCCAATAACTTGGCCTCCACAACCACCTATGGCGATGAATTCCACAAACTCATCACCCTCTGGCTAAAGGAATCCATCCTCATTGCTGTTCTAAATGAACATCTTGCTGTTCTGGGGCTGTACCCGCTGATTCCAGACACCCCACTATCGAAAACATATGGAGTGCATAGGGTGTCAGGGAGGGGTAGCACCTCTGGTGGGGGAACATGTCGCATCCTTTTAAAGGCAGTTAGTCCACCTTTGGTCCCCACCTGGCACTCAGCTCTCACCTGTGGCTCCCCGTAGCTGTTTGCATGCGACAACGGCCACACCCCAGGCAACGGCTTCAACAAGCCGGCTAAACCAGGTGAGGGTAGCCGACGGGTCTCAAACCCTCGGTGAGATAGGGAGACGTCTATCCCAGCATGTGAAGGCAGAGTCTGGCGGATTGAGCGGACAAGACCAGTGGAAGATCCAACAGTCAAGAAGGCGGTCTCTGCAAGCGTCGTGGAACATGTAGAGCAGGACAAGACACAGAAGTCGTCCTGGTCATCCACTGCGCCTAGTCCCATCTCCAGCTGTCTCGACTCTGTCTTGCCACTGGATCCAGATGGGAATTTGGAAGAGAGAGTGAGGCTGACGCTGCATAACTCTCCCTCACTTAAGTCCAAATCTCGTGCTAGTCTTGACTCCATTTGGTGTCGAGGTCCTCATCGACGTTGACGATGGACGAACAACAACATCGAAAACATCTTCTCTATATCCAACCTATCTATGCTGGACAGGCTTCAATGAGATCCGCCCTCATTGTAGGAGGAAGATTGAGGGGTAACTAGCAGTAGGAGTGCTATCACTCGAGTCGAGTATCATGTTCTCCAAAGGGGTTGTCTAATGCTAGATCCTCATGTGGCTGTAAGGGCCGATCCAGGATTCACATACTGGGATTTCAGGATGCATCCCTTAATGAAAAGCGCCTGTGTATGACTTTGTTTAATGTGTGCAGGCTGATGCATGGGCAGCCACTTCACAGTTCTTGACAGATTGGGGACAGGATTCAGTGGCACAGAACGCAAGGCAACTAGAGACCCTCCACAGCGGCAGCCTTCCTCCACCTTCACTGCTTTTGTGACGTGCCATCATCTTCCACTATTGAGGTCTTGAGTGGAAACTCCCCCTTGACCTTACCACCATAGGTGACCCTAGCAGGAGTTAAGCTCCAGGTGGCATCCCTCTCCGGACCTCAGCAACTCACAAGCCTCTCCAGCAGAGTAAGGTGACAGTCCTCGGAGAAATGGGAATTAGGCTCAAATATAACCAGCACAGATAGGTTAGTGAGCTTAAGGACGTTCCGAAGGATTCTACAGCTAATTAATTATTACTAATGATGAGCAAGGGTAATTTTTTTTCCACTTTTCTAAGGTGTTTAGATTCCAGCAACAGCTGGGCCAGTAATACAGAGACTTCTGTGCATGAAGGTATATCTTTTCCTTTCACAGAAACTCCACGAAATTTGCCAAGCTTCAGAGGTCAGATTATCAGGAAGCAATGCGATTTTACTGATGATACCGGGAAGTCCATCCCTTTGCTAATGCCATAATTCTGCACATCTGCCAATTTGAAATGTTAATTCCTTTCAAAAGCGGCATTAACCTTGTAGCTGCAGAACCTGCCTTGTGGCAATTGAAAAGGTACCTGGGCAAATTTTACTTGCTCAACCTGTGCACAGCAGGAATTGAATTGACATTGCATTTCATTTTTGATTCCAAAGAAACATTCCCTATACCCTAACTGTTACATTCAAAGTTTAAAGTAAATTTACTATCCAAGTATGTATATATCTGAGTACATCTCTACCCTGAGATTAATTTTCTTGTAGGTATTTACAGGGAAAATAAAGAAATATTGTACAATAGAATTTATGAAAATATACATGAACAAAGATTGACAGACAACCAATCAGATTATAAGTTGTAGAGTCCTTGAAAGTGAGCCTGCTGGTTGTGGAGTAAGTTCGGAGTTGAGGTAAGTGAAGTTATTCGTGCTGGTTCAGGAGCCTGATGGTTGAAGGGTAATAATTGTTTTTGAACCTGGTGGTGTGGGACCTAAGACTCCTGTACCTCTTGCTCAATGGTAGTAGCGTGATGAGAGCCAGGCCTGGATGGTGGGGGCCCTTGATGATGAATGCTGCCTTCAGCAGTTCAATGGCGGGGAGGGCTTTGCCTGTGATGAAACACGGCTGCACGTCAGCATAGATGGCTTGTCTCATACCTCATTAAAGAAAATCTATTCCAATCTATGCAGCCATCACTACCTCTTCAAATGATTAGAACAGACAAGATGAATTGCACAATAAAAACAAATTATTCTCTGTTTTTTCTCTACCAGAACCCACAAGATGTCAGCTTTCCACACCAAATACAGACACTCTTCACATACTGTTAAACACTAATGCTGCAAAGCAATTTTATGCAAAATTAGCATATGAAAGCCTAGCATGCGCCCTACATAATTACTGTGTCTGATATGCGAAGGAGAGGGTTTGTTAACCCATTCGTACACTGGGATTACACAGCCCAATTTTCCTTCATGAAAGAATAACTAAACTTTACAACAAGCTCCCACTTACACTGTCATTCTGCAGAGCAATTTACTCCTCTGGTACTTAGAACCAGTATCTGGCACAAAATATTACCATCTGGTGCGGGGACAAAAATAGAATCCATTTTGCTCAAGAACTTTCAGTTAAATATAACTTTTGCAAATAATCTATTACAAAAGAAATGCACGTTTTCCACAGTAGAACTCAAGCAGAATAAACGCAAACACGAGAAAATCTGCAGATGCTGGAAATTCAAGCAACAAACACAAAATGCTGGTGGAACGCAGCAGGCCAGGCAGCATCTATAGGAAGAAGTATAGTCGATGATTCAGGCCGAGACCCTTCGTCGGGACAAAGGATCTTGGCCCGAAACGTCGACTGTACTTCTTCCTATAGATGCTGCCTGGCCTGCTGCGTTCCACCAGCATTTTGTGTCAAGTAGAATAAATCTTTGCTCAGTCCCAAATGTACAGTTTGCTCTGTCACCAGTTTCAATATATCGTGTAGTAGGTAAAGGGGAAAATTCCTCTGTGTGATCTCATTTGGTGCAATCTGAAAGAGTTTATTGCTCCTCCCCCTGACTTCCTTATCATCCCTATAACTCACTAATCCTCCCAGTAATCTGCTCTATTGATGCCCAATTGTGTAACAAAGATTTTTCAAAATTGGCATTCATTAAACCTGCACAGTCCTGATTTTAATCCCCCCCGCCCCCATGACCCTGTAGTACTCCCTCCAGGTATACCTTTAGTTGGATCCTGATGGTTTTCTGGTCCAAAGGTTCTTTGGAAGTCAAGAATGGGGCATAAAACTTATTGGTTGTAATTGTTTTATCAACAGTAAAGAAGAAGTGTCAAGAGAACGAGTAAGAAGACCAAACTACGAAGCAATTGTAGTCTTCTCATGCCCAGACTAGAAATAACAATATACCATTGATAATAATTAACCTATAAAATACCCAGATTGATATGGTGTGATACCTGCTACTGAAAATTAAGAAATTTCTAGAAAAATACAGAACTGCACTGTAATTACTGGAAAATTCACTGAAAAATTATCTATTTATTATATAGATAGGTGAAGACATAAAAATACAAGCAAGCACAAGAGAAATAACAACTTGCACCCCAATCCAACACTTCCTTACATCAGTCACTACAATGCCTGACCACTTTGGCCATGAGTCTTTCCTGCCTTGATTTGATCTCATTGTCTTTCTACAGATTGAACTCACTCCCTCGGTAACTCGGTGAGGTACTGTACTCAATGTGAGGTCAACTAGAACACTACATAGTTTGAGGAGGACCTCAAAAAGACCAAAACACTCTTGACATCACATAACAAATACTGAATTATCCACCTTTCCTACTCCCTTCATCTTTTGCTCATTTGCCATTTGCAGTATTTATGATGAAACCATCAACTGTCACAAAATTATATGGTATTAATGCTCAGGATGATATTAAGTGCAGATGTTCAAATGTTAATTTCACCAAAGAGCACAGGCATATTTCAAAACTAATGTTTTATAACCCAGGAGGTGAACCTTACCATCTTACTTGTTAATTAATCGCCTTTTCACTTTCCTTTCCGAAGGGTATTGCTTTATTAACATGATACACCTTCAGAGGTATCATTTTTGGGACCCTGCCAAAACTGTTTGAGTGTTCTGTACAAACTTGAGAAATATCAATGCTGGGGTAACATTTAATTAAACCTTTCTTTTATTGTCCCAAAATTCCTGTCAACTCTCCCCAAATTCTACCAACCACCTATATACAATGGACAATTCACAGTGGCCAATTAACCTAGTAACATGGATGCCTTTGGGACATGGTTGGAAACCAGAGCACTAAGTCACAGGGAGAATGTACAAACAAAGCACAGAGTTTAAAGGGGATTTGTGGGTCAAGATCTTTTTTACACAGACGGTGGGCGGCATCTGGAACATACTGCCAGGGTTGGTAGTGGAAACAGATATGATAATGGTGTTTAAGAAGCTTTTAGTTAGGCACATAAATATATGGGGAATGGAGGCATGTGGATCGTGTGCAGGCAGAAGGCATTAGTTTAATTTCTCATCATGCTCAGTATAGACATTGAGGGGCAAACTACCTTTTCCTGTGCAACGCACAAATTATACTGGAGGAACTCAGCAGGTGGGGAATAAGCATTTGATGGTTCAGGCCAAGACATTTTGTCAGGACTGGAAAGGAAGGGGAAAGAAGCCAGAATAAGAAGCTAGAGGGGAGGGGAAGGGGGTGAATCCAGGTGAGGGGGAAGGTTAATGGTTGGGGGTGGGAGGAGAATGAAGTGAGAAGCTGGGAAGTGGAAGGTCGGAAGAAGGAGTTTGATAGGAGAGGACAGTAGACCATGGGAGAAAAGGAAGGAGGAGGAGTACCAGAGGGAGGTGATGGACAAGTGAGGAGCCAGAGTGGAGAACAGAAGAAAAGGGAGGGGGGGAAGAAAATGGCTTGTTTATGGTTTATTATACAGGGGAAAGAGTTCTATGAGGTGTTGCTCCTCCAACCTGAGAGTAGCCTCATCGTGATTGTAGAGGAGGCCATGGACCAACAAGTCAGAATGAGAATAATAAGGAGAATTAAAATGTGCGGCCATTGGGAAACTTTGCATTCAGTGGTGAATGGAGTGAAGGTACTCGACGAAGTGGTCTCCCAATTTACGTCGGGTCTCATTGATGTACAGGAGGCTGCACTGGGAGCACCAGATACAGTAGATGATCCTAACCACGTTACCCTATGCTGTAGTTCCATGTTCTAAAGGTTTCGTGGCAGGAGATGGTATACAGAGCCTTAAGAATTACAGTGGTTTCTGGTTTTTGGACCTTCAGTTAATTGGGGCAGCTACTTATTTGGGACAGTCCTTAAAGAACAAAAACTCATAGAGAAAATAGCTGGAATGTTCTTCATTTATTTGATACACTATGCTGTTTATCTGGGACAGGAGACTGTCACCAAGCAATTCCTAACTAGCATCAGTCATGTGCACTTGGGTGGCCATTAGGCACTGCATCATACTTAAAGCAAAGAGTTTTTAAATAGCATAACTTGTGTATGCTTGTGTTCAAAAAGCAGTGATTTTTGTCACTGACAGTTGGCACGAAATAAGCAGTAAGACAATTTAGAACTGTTTTGCTCACTGTGGTTTCAAGCATTCAGACTTGGAGATACCAGAAACAGCCAGGAGTGAAAATGAAATAATTCCACTACTTCAACAAGTTAAGAACTATGAAGAATTTGTAGGTATCAACAATTACCTCGAGTGTTACCTTTGGTCCCCACTGGACACTCAGCTCTCACCTGTGGCTCCAAGTAGCTGTTTGCATGCGACAGCAGCCACATCCTAGTACACCACTTGGACAGGTGGGCTAAACCAGGTGAGGGTAGCTGGCAGGTCTCATACCCTAGTGAGATAAGGGCATGCCTGTTCTAGCCTGCAAATTCAGCTGCAACAGACGGTGGGGATGAGATCTACAGTGAGATCCAACGGCCAGGATGGCGATTCTGCAATGCTCCGTAGAAAGCAAAGGGCAGGACAAGGCACTAAGGAAGTCATGGCCATCCACTGCAACCAAGGAAGAGCCCGGTTGTGACGACTATTCACAGCACTGGACCCAGTCTTACGAGGTCAAGAGAGGGTAACTGCCGCAGTGCCTCTTTTCCACTTTAAAATTTATCCCCCACAGATTTCCTAGTCATCGTCAGATATATGGACAACCACCTGTGGTAGTGGTAGTGTTCTAATTTGTTCCATATTTCACTTAAATACATAATTTGTTGCTCATCTAAACAGAAGTTTGTCCTTTTTATAACTTTTTAACTATTTCCATGAAGCTTTTGCTATTTGGGGCAGCCACTTAATTGGGCCAAAATGTACTGGTCCCAATGTGTCCCAATTAACCAGAATCCACTACATTCTGTTTTGGTCATAAGTTGTCTTCATAATGGGTTGGAGAAGAGAAAAAGATGAAATATCTCCGCAATTAGTCACTAGATCTTTATATCCACATGTACACGTAGAGAGTGGACTTATACTTCAGAAATCTCAGAAAGCAGTAGCATAGATTTTGATTCATAAAGTCAAGCATTTAATACAAAGTCAATGTTTCTATTGCCAGAGGGCTCTAATTTCAGTGAAGTAAACAAGGAACAACTCCTATACATGATCCCTCAGATTCTGATCCCAGAGTTGTGTGTATTCCTGGGAGAGTGCCTTTGCATGTGAAAAAGTATCATGCAAAGGAAAGGAAACAATATTTGTATTAACACATAAACTTGATATCCCCGCCAATGGAATGACCGGTAGATTCCTCCATGTATACATTCTGTGATATGGAAACAAAGCAGCAATTTGCGGACAGGGTATCACATACAAAATGTTGGAGAAACACAGCAGATCGGTCAGCATCTATGGGGAACTATCACTCTCCAGCTTCCCCTCCCAGGCCCCCACCCTCTCATTCTGGCTTCCTCCCCCTGCCTCGCCAGTCCTGATGAAGGGTCCTAGCCTGAAACTTCGACTCTTTATTCCTCCTCATAGATGCTGCCATGTTTCTCTGGATTTCATAAGATTAAGAGTTCGGCATGGACTAGAAGGGCTGAGATGGCCTGTTTCCGTGCTGTAATTGTTATATGGTTATATGGTTATTTCCAGCATCTGCAGAATCTCTTGTGTCGTGGACAAGGTAGCCTTGTTTCTTGTTTCACTGACTGAAGGTTGCAAGCTGGCCAGGGCAACCTAAAAACTTCCTGTTCTTTCTTATGATCTGTTCAGGTTTAATGCCTTCAGAGGAAATGCACCTGTTCAGTGATGCTATGCTATGTTAGCACTGCACTGAAGTGTTAACTTGCATTGCACAATTAAATCCACAGTGCAGATTAAACCTACAATATGACAAACTAAGCCAAACTGACATGCCATGTAAATATTAGTCATAGCCTGCAGCATTTACAATCAGCCTCCAAGTGGGCTTTGAAGATAAGCAGAAACATATTTCAGTGAGGTTTCTTATTCAGAGATAATTTGTGACAAGGATTAAATATTTCCATTGAAACTCTTATGTAAATGGGATGTACAGTATGTTCATCTGAATGTTGTTCTGAGCATATTGATCCTAGAGAATTCACCGGTTATTAATCTGAAGCAGAAAATGCAGGAGGAACTCTGCAAGTCATCTACACAGGGCAGTAAACAGTCAATATTCCGGGCCAGTGAAGGGTCTCAGCCTGAAACATCAACTCTTTATTCCCTTCCATAGATGCTGCCCGACCTGTTGAGTTCCTCTGCTGTGCATTGCTCTGGATTTCCAGCATCTGCAGAATCTCTTGTGCTTATTATTAAACAGAAACCACTATACGAAGTGTGGGCACAATTTTGTATTTTCAGAACTCGCTCTTGATCACAGCTGACTCTCAGAGAGAGAAGTAACTGTTGCTAAGTTTGGGCCAATTGGGCGAACAGGGTAGAGAGGGTGGGTATGTTCAGATCAAGGACAACGGTGGCAATGCACTTGGTCTTTGTATGGGAACTCTCAACTGCTCATTGTTGACCTCAAGAGAGGTGGCTTTTTAACAAAAAAACAGAAAAGACAGGTAAAGGTTCAGCAGGTCAGGCAGCATCTGTGAAAAAAAGATGTAGTCATCATTTCAGGTCAAAGATCCCTTATCACTACTGAGAAAGACAGAAAGTAGATTTGTCTAGGTAGCAGAGAGGGCAGTGGGTGAGACAAAGGAAAACCCTGTGACAGGGTGAAAGAATGCCATCATTAAATGGAGCAACAGCCCAAACATTGAAGGAAGTCAGCAGGTCAGGTAGCATCAATGGACCTTTCTGGTTGAGGTTCTTCATTTCCATATTTCTATACCATTTCCCTCCATGGATGCTGCCCTGACCCACTAATTACCTCCAGCGTTTTGTACGTTGGTCCAGATTTCAACATCTGCAGTCTCCTGTGTAGTCACTAAAAGGGCAGCTAAGCTCCTGAACCCAGCTGAGGAACAGGCATGCTGCTACACCTGTCCTGACGAAGGGTCTCGGCCTGAAACGTCGACTGCACCTCTTCCTAGAGATGCTGCCTGGCCTGCTGCGTTCACCAGCAACTTTGATGTGTGATGCTGCTACACCTATCAGATTCCTGAAATGACCTGCACAACTCTAACCCTCCCTCAGCAACAGAAGACTACTGTGAACTCATTTTTGGACTAATTTCTTGTTTTGCAATCTTTTTATTCCACTGTCTTGTATACTTACTAAAGCCTTCGGATATTCTGTTGGCATTTCTGTAGCACCGGGTTTTTGTGGGATGGGGCTCCTAGCCCCATGCCTAATCTCCTCATTTTGCAGTCAGGCTTGGAACCATCCTTGGCTGAGTTAATGTCTTGTATAATTTATGTTTAATGTATATTCTCTGTGTTGTCTGAATCTGTGTGCCAGGAATGCTGCTGTAAGCAGTTTTTCATTATACCCGTACATCACTGCAGTTGTGACAATGAATCTGACTTGGCTTGATAAACTGGATTTGACTTTGTCTGTGTAATCTATTGCTAATGTTGTGAAGTCTACGTGAAGTTGCTTTGTATCTAGCAAGCCAGAATGTACAGATGAAAGAAAAATATGAAAGAAGTTGCCAGGCAAAAATGGGTGGTCCTGATACAAACAGAAAGAGAGCGAGTGACCTAAGGTTGGATAAACCAATTGTGAAATAAATTAATTAGTAGGTTTATTATTGCAACGTGTGAACAGTTATTAACAGATAACTCTTAGGCTCCTAAACCAGCCTGGAAAACTTCACTCACCTCAACTCTGAACTGATTCCACAACCTATAGACTCACTTTCACAGACTCTACAACTCATGTTCTCAGTATTATTCATTATTTATTTGCACAATGTGTCTTCTTTTGCACATTGGTCGTTTGCCATTCTTTGTTTGCATGTAGTTTTTCTTCATAAATTCTATTGTATTTCTTTATTTTCCTGTAAATGCCAGCAAGAAAATGAATCTCAAGGTGGTTATAGTGACAGATACGTACAGAGTGACAAACTTATCTTGCATACCACCAACACAGATCAATTCATTGTAACAGGGTATTAAGGTAGTACAAGATTGAAAAAAAATGGGTGTAGGATAAAATGCTGCAATAGAGAGAAAGTGCAATGCAGATACAGTAAAGTGCAAGGTCGCAACAAAGTAGATTATGAGGTAAAAGGTCTACCTTATAACACGGAATCATTCAACAGTCTTTTAACAGCTAGATGGAAGGTGTCCTTGGGTCTAATAGGATGTGCTTCTGCATTTGCTGACCAATGGGAGGGGGTAGAACAGATAATCTCCTACGGTGGGTGGGATCTTTGATTATGTTGGCCCATGGAGGGGAGACAGGTTTCTGTCACATACTGAATTAATGTCCACGATTCTCTGCAGTTTTTTGTGGTCACAGACAGAGCAGTTGCCATATCACGTTGTGATGCATTTGGATAGCACGTTTTCTATGGTGCATCAATAAAATTTGTAGAGGGTCAGTGGAGGCGTGCTAAATTTCTTTGGTCTCCATAGGAATTAGAAGCACTGGTGAGCTTTTTTGAACATGGTTCGGCCAGGACAAGCTTGTGGTGATGTTCACTCCTGGCAACTTGAAACTCAACTCTTTTGATCTCGGTGCCATTGATGTAGACAGGGGCATGTGCACTGCCTCCCCCTCACACCTTTCCTGAAGTCAATGACTTAGAAACATAGAAACATTGAAAATAGGTGCAGGAGTAGGCCATTCGGCCCTTCAAGCCTGCACCGCCATTCAGTATGATCATGCCTGTTCATCCAACTCAGAACCCTGTACCTACCTTCTCTCCATACCCCCTGATCCCTTTAGCCACAAGGGCCATATCTAACTCCCTCTTAAATATAGCCAATGAACTGGCCTCAACTGTTTCCTGTGCCAGAGAATTCCACAGATTCACTACTCTCTGTGTGAAGAAGCTTTTCCTCATCTCGGTCCTAAAAGACTTCCCCTTTATCCTTAAACTGTGACCCCTCATTCTGGACTTCCCCAACATCGGGAACAATCTTCCTGCATCTAGCCTGTCCAATCCCTTTAGAATTTTATATGTTTCAATAAGATCCCCCCTCAATCTTCTAAATTCCAGAGAGTATAACCCTAATCAATCCAATCTTTCATCATATGAAAGTCCTGCCATCCCAGGAATCAATCTGGTGAACCTTCTTTGTACTCCCTCGATGGCAAGAATGTCTTTCCTCAGATTAGGGGACCAAAACTGCACACAATACTCCAGGTGTGGTCTCACCTAGGCCTTGTACAACTGTAGTAGAACCTCCCTGTTCCTGTACTCGAATCCTCTTGCTATAAATGCCAGCATACCATTCGCCTTTTTCACCGCCTGCTGTACCTGCATGCCCACTTTCAATGACTGGTGTACAATGACCACCTAATTTGTTTTGTTGACATTGAGAGAAAAGTTACTGTGTCATTAGGCTTTCTATTTCCTTCCTGTACTCCAACTCATGGCTATTTGAGACGTGGCCCACTACAGCGGTATCATTACGAACCTGTCGATGGACTTAGAGCTGAATCTGGGTCATGCACTCATGAATGTGCAGGGAATAGAGTAGGGGCTGAGGACACAACCTTGTGGAGCATCAGTGTTGTTACTGATTCTGGTCAGGAAGTCAAGCATTCAATTGCCAAGGAAGATGTTGAGTTCCAGGTTTAGAAGTTGTAGATATTTATACTATCCTTCTTGCAAAGGCTCAGATCCACACACCTCACTTACCCAATAGCCAAAGCACGACTAAACTTCTAGGACGGTGAGTAAAGTATACAGACTGGGTCCGCTGGCAATTAACCTGGTTGCCGGGGCAGGGGGGTTGTTTGGTTTTGGAAGATTGTCATTAACATACTTTGTCTGATTTGGTTATTCACCTTGAACCTAGAAAGTCTAAAATTAAGTCAAGGGTGTCACTTGCTACGTACAGATTCTGGTGTCCTGGATTTGGTCTGACAGTACATGAATAACTCCAGGGAAAACTGCACAACTTGCATCTGAAGCTGAACTGCAAGAGCTGCTGCTATTTGTGATACCGTTCCTCAGCCAGGTTCTTGAGGATTTGTCTTAATGTTCTGCAACGAGGTATTTAAGTCCTCGGTGGTTGGGAAGCCCACTGCTTATACTACTCTGTTTCAAAGTCAAGGTCAAAGTAAATTTAGACCATGAGACCATAACACCCACTGGATCAGAATTAGGCCATTCAGCCCATCGGGTCTGCTCCGTTATTCCATCATGGTTAATCCATTTCCCTCTTAACCCCATTCTCCTGCCTTCTCCCTGTAACCTTTCAGACCCTATCTAATCAAGAACCTATCAACCTCTGCCTTAAAAACACCCAATGACCTGGCCTCCATAGCCACCTGTGGCAATGAATTCCAGAGATTCACCACCCTCAGCTTAAAGAAATTTCTCCTCGTCTCTGTTCCAAGTGGACAACCCTCTATTATGAGGCTGTGACACAAAGTACATATATGTCTCCATACACTATCATTTTCTAGCAGGCATGTACAGGAAAATAAAGAAATACAATGGAATTTATCAAAATCTATGCATAAACAAAAACTCACCACCAACCCGTGTGAAAAAGAAAACAAAATGTGCAAATAATAATGAAAAAGCAAATAAAAAATACTGAGATCATGAGTTGTAGAGTCCTTGAAATCCACAGATTATGGAGTCAGTCCAGCGTTGAGATGAGAAGTTATCCACACTGCTTCAGAAGCCTCATGGTTGTAGGGTAATAACTGTTCCTGAACCTGGTGGTGTGGGACCTAAGGCTTCAGACATTACCATAATGTCAAGACACTGCGCTTATGGCCACAGAGTAATTCCTGGTTACTGATTATGACAACTCAAAGAGGAGTGAGTGTAGAAGGTGGTGTGGGACCCAAAAGATCTCCTAAATTATGGAAAGATTTGATAGAGAAAAGGTTTTCATCTACAGAAAGTCCAAAATGCAAAATCCATAAATATAACAGTCGCAAAGAAACATCAGCTGTGGCTCAGAAGGGATGGCTCTCAATTCTGAATCAGAGAGCCATGGGTGCAGAGAATTGTTGATAAAAATCCTTTGTTGGCTCTCCAGTGCATTAGCGAGAGAGTACTGCACCATCAAAGATGCTGCTTTTTCGGATAAGATAAGATGGAAGAAGCAGTGATATTGTCTGAAGTGCTCCAAGAATTTTTCCCCCTGCTCATTACAAAAGCAGATCACATTATCATTTTAACATTGTTATTAACAGCCTGCTGGGTTTCCAACAATATAACACTGATCGCACTCCAAAGAACCTGAAGTGCTTGTGAAGATTGTAGGATACCCAGGAGCTATAGATGGATTACACAGAGAAACATAATTTTCCGTTCTGAAAAAAGAACTAGGAAGTGATAATTTTACTGATAGCTTTCAGTAAAACTATCTGTAACTCTTTAACCCTACCTGACTCCCATTGTCTAGGGTGAATAGCCATCGACCACCCCCCCCAAACAGTGTAAACGCTTGGTGCGGATACGGTGTGAGAACCCCCAATATCAGTAGCAACACCAATATCAAACAATAGACAAAGTGCGAGTAGCGAAATATGCTTTATAGCAATTCGTAATGATGGGTTAGTAGAAATAACTAAAAGAAAAGGCGCCAAATGAGTAAATTTATCAGTCTTGTGCACATAATATTTTCATACGTTGGAGCTCACGCCTCCGATTCCATCCACGACGTCCTTCTGGGACTTCGGCCACCATCAGAACCACCGAGGTCTGATATCTGCCGCCCTGGAAACGCAGTCCCTCCCACACGTCCATCCTTTCTGCTCTCCTCCCTAAAAAGCCCGCGATCCTCAGCTCAGCACATACAAACAAGATAGCATAACATGACTTCCATTGGCTAGTAAACGAATACAATTTCTATTATCACTAATTATACCCCAAACATATCGCCACAGAGAACTTCTTACTCAGTGGCTAACAGTACGAGAAACCATTTTATTTTAACACTTCAGAGAAGCCATTTTGTAATAGGCAATTAACAGGTAACAGTCCATCTAATATTACTGAGAACCCTACATATCGCTTCGGTAAAACTATGCACTGAGAAGGAACTCCTTTAGCTAGAGGGTGGTGAGTCTGGAATTCATTGCCCTGGAGAGCTGTGGGGACCGAGACATTGGGTATACTTAAAGCAGAGCTTGATAGGTTCTTGATTAGCAAGGATGTCAAAAGTTATGAGGAGAAGGCAGGAGAATGGGTTGAGAGGGATAATGAATCAGCTAGGATGGGATAGTAGGGTGGACTTGATGGGCCAAATGGCCTAATTCTACACCAGTGTCTTATGGTATTTCAGAATAAGGAACTCACTGTATGGCAGTAAGGGAGGGAGGGGCTACAGGAATGTATTTGAGTGACAAAGGAATAGGAACAGCATACATGGACATGCTGCCATGTGGAAGGAAGCTTGTGTGGACATGTAAAGGCATCTTGGGCCAAATGTCTGGTTATAAGTTTGTAATCTTTGGCTGTGTGCTTCACAACTCAAACAAAAGCAGTGTTTTTTCATAGCATGATGGAGACACAAGAGACTGCAGATGCTGGAATGTGGAACAACCATCTGCTGGAGGAACTCAGTGGGTCAGCCAGGTTCTGTGGGAGGAGAGGAGCTGTTGGCGTTTCAGGTGAAACTGAATTGACTTTTATTTCTTACATCCTTGACATACATGAGGAGTAAAAATCTTTATGGTTACGTCTCCTTCTGAATGTGCAATGTGCAAATTATAGCAATTTGTAATCAATATTATGTACAGTAAGATATACAACAGAACAGTCAATATAGCTTAGAGATACAATTGTGTCAGCGTGAATTAATCACTCTGATGGCCTGGTGGAAGAAGCTGTCCCAGAGACTGTTGGTCCTGGCTTTTATGCTGTGGTACTGTTTCCCGGATGGTAGCAGCTGGAACAGTTTGGAGTTGAGGTGACTCAGGTCCCCAGTGATCCTTCGGGCCCTTTTTACATACCTGTTGCTGTAAATGTCCTGAATAGTGGGAAGGTCACATCCACAGATGTGCTGGGCCGTCCGCACCACTCTCTGCAGAGACCTGCGATTGAGGGAAGTACAGTTCCCATACCAGGCAGTGATGCAGCCAGTCAGGATGCTCTCAATTGTGCTCCTGTAGAAAGTCCTTAGGATTTGGGGACTTTTGCCAATTTTTTTCAACTGTCTGAGGTGAAAGAGGTGCTGCTGTGCTTTTTTCACCACATAGCCGGTATGTACAGACCATGTGAGATCCTCAGTGATGTGTATACCGAGGAATTTGAAGCTGTTCACCCTCTCAACCCCAGATCCATTGCTGTCAATAGCGGTTAGCCTGTCTCCATTCCTGCTGTAGTCCACAACCAGCTCCTTTGTGTTTGCGACATTGAGGGAGAGGTTGTTTTCTTGACACCACTGTGTCAGGGTGGTAACTTCTTCTCTGTAGGCTGCCTCATTATTATTATCCTGAAATCCTTTAAATTAATTTATATGTTTTGAAGTTACAAAACATAACAGACCCTTCTTCAGGATTGGAAAGAAAGAGGGAAGATAAGACTGCAGATGTAGTACTTGACCAGCCTCTCAAACCAGTTGCTTATTATTGAGGTGAGTGCCAGTCGTCCAGACATGTTACCCTGGTCTTTTTAGGTAGAGGGACAATGATGGTTGTTTTGAAGCAGGATACTCTACACTGGGAGAGGGAGAGATTAAAAATGCCTGTAAACACACCTGCAACACACGTTGAAATCCTGCATCAGGACAGAATGTTTAAAATCAATCCATTCCACGAGAGAAGTGGAATTGGAATTTAAATTAGTTTATTGTTGTCTCATGTACCAAGTTACAGTGGAAAGCTTGCCTTGCATACTGATCGTACAGATCTCAAATCATTACACAGTGCATTAAAGTAGACACAAGAGATTCTGCTGATGCTGGAAATATTCAACAAAACACACAGAATGCTGGAGGAATGCAGCAAGTCAGCAGCATCAATGGAGACGACTCAACAGTCAATGGTCTGGACTGAGGCCCTACACTGTGACTGACAAACGGCCTCAACTCGAATGTCAACTGTTCATTCCCCGCCATAGATGTTGCCTGACTTGCTGACTTCCTCCAGCATTCCTTATGTGTGCACTGAGGTAAAAACAATAACAGAATGCAGTTTACAGTGTAACAGCTGCAAAGAAAGCACAGCGCAAGTAAACGACGAAGTCCACGCTTGTAACTAGGTAGCTAATGAGGTCAAGAGTCCAATTTAAATAACACTTTCAGGAAAAACGTGATCCAGCTTTTTTCTTTGCTTCCATCGATCAATTCATTTCTCTCTCAATCCCACACACGGTATGCAAAATGTCCGACAGTTCAGGGCGCCACGAACTGCAGCAGTGCCCTACCACTCACACCTCAGGCTGCGTACACAGGACTGCATGTGGTTTACAGAATACTTTGTACGTTGTGTTGCAAGCTACACGACAATTACTCACTCTTCAGGACCTCGAGTATATCCCGTCGCTGCAACGTAACTGGCTGCAGCTTGCCGGAGAAAGCGTGTTCACAACAGGCTTCGATCAGCAGCTGTAACTACGTACCACACTGCGCAGCAACAGATGGCGGCCGGGGGGGGGGGGGCGGCGCGTGAGAAGGTTGTAAAGAATGAGAGTGCTTTTCACAACGTTCAGATTCAAATTCTGATATATTCATCACATCTACACTGAAACACACAGCAAAATGCACGGCTTGTGTTAACAACCAACTCAACCCAGGGATGTGCTGGGGGCACAACAAGTTTCACCACACACTCCAGTGCCAACATCGTATGCTCACAATGATCAGGATGTTCCAGTGTCTGCATCCTTTGTCAGAAGGATGTAGCAAGTGTAAAGATGAGGCAAATTTCTTTCTCATGGAGGGTTGTGAGTCTTTGGGACTCTTCCACAAGTGGCCGTGGAAGCAAGTGACTATTTGTAAAGCTAACATAGATTTTTCAAGATTCAAGATTATCTAATGCCATATCCAGTATACAGTGCAAATTGGGAAGAGAAGGTGAGGCTGACGCTGTGTAACTCTCCCTCACTTAAACCCAAATCACGCGCTAATCTCGACACCATCATAATCGTCGACGATGGACAAACACATATAGTGCAAAAGAGACCAAAATATTTTTAACTCCGGAACCAATGCACCACAAAAAAATACAATAAGGTAAAGAGCACAATAGTAATACAAAAAACACAATAAGTACAAGTACATAAGATATATGTATATGCATAGATTGATTGTATGTTCATAAAGTGATGCTAGGCACAAACCTGTCTCTATATTAGGTGACTTTGACAGGAACTGATAAAGTAGTGGTGGTTAGGGGTGCGGAGAATGGAGGTGTTGACCAGCCTTGCTGCTTGGGAAAAGTATCTGTTTGTGAGTCTGGTGGTCCTGGCGTGGATGTTGTGTCACCTCCTCCCCAATGGGAGTGGGACAAACAGTCCAAGATCAGGGTGGCTGGGATCCTTCATGATGTTACTGGCCCTTTTCAGGCATCTTTCTGTTAATATGTCCTTGATGGTGGGTAGGCAAGAGGTTTGAAAGGCTACTACAGGTACAGACCATTCCTGGGTTACAAATGGTTAACATATAGACACCCCGACATATAACTGAGCCCCTGTAATATTAGTAAATTCAAAAACCTGAAGTACATACGTACGCTCATTCTAACTAACAGCCCTCTCTCGACTGTTGGAAATAGTTCTTATCAGTCTTATATGCTCTTGATTCTATTCGTCACAATCCTGTGGAGAGGTGGTTACCATGCTAAGTGATTTTTTTGTGTATTAACTGACAAAGTCCGCTTGTGGACATCAGTAAAAACAGAACCTGTCATAAACCAAGGACGGCTGTGGATGGGAATTCAGGAGTTAAGGTTACATTGCGATCAGCCTTGACCTTATTAGCTGATGTCACAGGTTTGTCAGGCCAACTGGTTCATCCCTACCTCCAGCTCCTATTTATATATAATTCACGCATACAACCGCCTACATGTACTCAGATGGTGCACTGCTTGGGGACTGAATGTGAGGCAGGACAGTGGAGAATTGCTCTAGTTATTATATGGCAATGACCCACGAATATTATCTTACTAGTTTTGCTCTCTCCTGCACTACTTAGTTAATTTTTATATACACTCCACGGCCACTTTATTAGGAACACCTGTACACCTGCTCATTAATGCAAATATATAATCAGCCGATCGTGTGGCAGCAATTCAATGCATAAAAGCACGCCGACATGGTCAAGAGGTTCAGTTTTGTTCAGACCAAACATCAGAATAGGGAAGAAATGTGATCTAAGTGACCTTGACTGCAGAATGATTGTTGGTGCCAGTAGGGGTGATTTAAGTATCTCAGAATCTGCTGATCTCCTGTGATTTTTTTCCTCACAACAGTCTCTAGAGTTTATAAGAATGGTGTGAAAAATAACAAAAAAAAATGCAGTGAGCGCCAGTTCTGTAGGTGACAATGCCTTGTTAATGAGAGAGGTCAGAGGAGAATAGCCAGACCGATTCAAGCTGACAGGAAGGCAAGTGTAAATCAAATAACCACTGTTACGAGAATACACATAAAATTAAGATGTTTGCTGGCCTGGGCTAGCATCAGTGGCATCAGCAGTTGGTCTGCCACCTGCCCTCAGGGGAAGGAGAGATAAGGAACAATGGAGCAGCGTCTGGAGATGTGTAATGAAGGGATGTGGGAGGAAGAGCTGTCTGGAGCGGCTCCCCCCTTTGAGCCCTGAACTGTTTGAAGTGATGGACAGGCGATACCCCAGCAGGGGGATAAAAAGGGACAGGTTCGCTAAGACAGACACACGCCACCCGAGGTAACGAGACCCTGGAAGCGGTGCGCTTCTAACGAGTGGGTGAGAAGTACCGGACAACGACAAGGGTGGAAAGGTACGATCAGCGGGAACCCGGTGTGTGTCCGCCCTTGCCTGGGTGCCGGGTTCACTGCAGAGGATCGACCGCATCTGGAGGAGGGGTCACAGTCGGTGACCTCAGGTGACATCACCAAGGACCCGCCCAAATGCTGTTTGTGAGCCATCTCGCTGGTCTGTGAGTGAAGCTGTGCTGAATGATGAGTTGTTCCTATTCTATGTCTCTCTTCCCCACCTTGTCCATCGCCATGACAACGATTACTGCGAACTGAACTACAAACTGGACTGAACTTTGAGTCATTTTGAAATTGGTCATTTACCCCTAGACAACGATAGAGCTTGATTGATGCTGTTATCTTAATTCTGTGCACATGTGCGTTTATCATCGCTGAACTGTTGCATTTATTATCCTTTCGATTAATGTGTTGCTTGTTTCTTTAATAAAACTTTCTTAGTTCTAGTACTCCAGACTCCAACTGAGTGATCCATTTCTGCTGGTTTGGCAACCCAGTTACGGGGTACGTAACATAAGTGGGGTTCTCGTCCGCGATTTTGAACGCTAAATTTGGGACAGAGTAAATTGATTGGGTTAAAATTCCCGAAAGAAAGAAAAGACAAACAGCAGAAATGGAGGTTGAGGAATTTATAAAGGCGCCGACCTTGGAGGCATTAGAGGATGCCAGGAAATCGGAATTGGTAGCTGTGGCCAAACGGGTGAATCTTGCTAAGGTGAAGTCGACAATGAGGAGAGAGGAGATACACAGAGCTATTGTAGAGCACTATGTATCTAAAGGTGTGTTTCCCCAAGGTGAGCTGGGGGAGGTGTCTATTGAAAAACCTGCTGGAGACGCGGTACAGGTACAGCTTGAAAAACTGAGACTCGAGCACGAGTTCCGGGTACGGCAGTTAGAACACGAAGAGAAGCAGTTAGAAAGGCAGGAGAGACAGTTAGAAAGGCGGGAGAGAGAGAAAGAGGTAGAAAGGCAAGAGAGAGAAAGACAGTTGGAGAGAGAGGAGAAACAGAGGGAAAGGGAATTTGAGCTGGAGAAGTTAAAGATAAGGGCCGAGCAGGGGCTCGTGCCGAACCAAGGTGGAGGGTTCCGGGCGACCCAGGAGGTTAGGCTGGTTCCCCCATTTGACGATACCGATGTGGATCGGTACTTTCTCCACTTCGAAAAAGTAGCTATAAGTCAGGACTGGCCGAGGGATAAGTGGGTTGTTTTACTTCAGAGTGTACTGAAAGGGAAAGCCCAACAAGCTTACTCAGCTTTATCCGCGGAAGATGCCCAGAAGTATGAGGTGGTGAAGGAGGCCATCCTCAGGATTTATGAGTTGGTCCCGGAGGCATACCGGCAGAGGTTTCGGAATGCGAGGAAGCGGTGGGACCGCACGTATTTGGAGTTTGCTCGTGAGATGCAAACATATTGTGAGCGTTGGTGCGCCTCGAAAGGGGTAGAGGGGGATTATGACAGACTGCTGCAACTGATTCTGATTGAGCAGTTTAAAGGTTGTGTCCCTGAGGGTGTGAGACCCTACCTCGATGAGAAAGAGGCAGCCACGTTAGCCGCAACTGCTAAGTTAGCGGATGAGTATGCGTTGACGCATAAAATGAAGGTTGCCCCGAGTAAAGGCTACCAGAAGGGTAGTCAGGACGGCGGGGAGAGTCCACCGGAAAAGTCAGAAAGTAAGCCGGGGACTAGTGAAAAGGATAAGGTAGACCGGGAGCAGTCTGGTGGGAAGTCTCCTGGGGTCGTCTGTTATAATTGTGGGAAAGTCGGACACTTTGCGTCCAGGTGCTTTGCCCCAAGGAAGGAGACGGGGAAAGGAAAAGCGGAAATTTTGAATGGCTGTATTGAGCTGTTAAGCGAACCGCTAGGGAAGGACAGGTCTGAAAAAGTCCAGGAAGGGCGCGAGAGGTTTATCTCGGCCGGACTGGTGTCAGTGAAAAAGAGGTTAAAACCAGTTCCAGTGCGGATCTGGAGAGACACGGGAGCGTGTCAGTCACTAATACTGAAGAGTGTATTAGAGTTTAGCTCAGAGACCCAGACTGGGGAGGTAGAGGTCAAAGGTGTTGGGGAAGGGACAGAGTCAGTCCCTTTGCACCAGATACATTTACAGAGCAACCTGGTCTCTGGACTAGTCACGATCGGGGTGAGGTCCGAATTACCGATGAAAGACGTGGAAGTCTTGCTCGGTAATGACATCGCCGGAGGGATCGTGTTCCCAGTCGTGAGATTGACGGGTCAGCCTGCCAGCATGGAGGCCCCGCCCGCGATGGTGAATTTGGCTGAAACATTTCTGCCAACCTTGTATGAGACAGGGTGTAGTGAGGGAGCTGGGACGGACGTAGCAGTAGCCAGGAAAGAATTTGTGCAGACGCAGGAGCGAGACGAGGGGCTGATGGTTTTGGCCGAGACCGCTCTCTCTGACACAGCCTTGACAAGCTATTGTGCGGATAAGGAGGTGCTAAGGAAGAAAGGGAAATCAAGTACAGCATCCGCAGATGAGGAGTGGGGGGTGGTGCAAAAGAGTTATGGGGATGAGGTTTTTAACATGGCCCACGAGGTACCCCCCGGTGGACATTTTGCGGTGCTGGAGGAAACAGTTGGTGGAATCATGAAAGAGAGTTACCGGCTGCCCAGGGGGAAAAATGTTATTGATCATGACCGACGCGAACTGAGACGGTCACCGGCTTTTGATATGCTAACAAACCTAGTCGGTGTTAGCGTGGAAATCAATGAAGCTAGGGGCCCCTTGCTAAGAGGAAAAAAACATTTTGAAAAAATTAGGATGGGATCGGTCAGATGGGAGAAGGCTATTGTTTTGGCCAGATCTACTGATAAGGTCTCTCCCTTAATCCCCGAAGGAGTAATTAAACGACTCGCACCCATGTGTTTGATTGTCCCGAGGAAATGCAAAGAACTGGGACGTTGGGTGATTGTGGTTACAATAGGGCGGCCAAGTAAACAACACCCATATTTTTTGAGTAATTCAGTGACTAAAGGGCTGATGAACACAGAGGTGTGTATTGGCAATTTAACACGGCTGTCTGAAGCCAGCTTGATAGTGAACCTTGGAAAAAATGAATTCGGCCACACGAATGTCACTTACCTGGGAATTGTGGTGACACAGGGGCAGCTGGCAGTGATGCAAGCTACAGTGCAGGCTATCGCTGACCTCCCAACCCCGACAGACAAGAGGGCCCTCAGAAGGCTTTTGGAGATGGTGGGGTACTGCAGGAAGTTTTGCAATAACTCTGCGGTCAATACCCGTCCCCCTCCTACTAAGCCCTTGCGAGGGAAAATTGAGTCGGAATGGGACGACCCTTGTTGTTGTGGTCCGGGACAAAACCAAATGAGAGGTTACATTGGTCGCAATTCATCAGTGTTTTTGGCCACTATGAAGTTTGCTGAGTTGGAGCCTGGTCTAAGGGATTATTAATAACACGTGTAAAAGGAACAGAAAATGTGATGACTGTCTGTCAAGGTGTTGACAATTTCAAATTCTCTGTATTAGCTAAATAACTGTTAAAGATGTATATTGTGTATGTATCAGATAATGTAGTCATGTTTGTAATTTTTACCTCCCGGTAAAAATCCTTAAAGGGGGGAAGTGTTACGAGAATACACATAAAATTAAGATGTTTGCTGGCCTGGGCTAGCATCAGTGGCATCAGCAGTTGGTCTGCCACCTGCCCTCAGGGGAAGGAGAGATAAGGAACAATGGAGCAGCGTCTGGAGATGTGTAATGAAGGGATGTGGGAGGAAGAGCTGTCTGGAGCGGCTCCCCCCTTTGAGCCCTGAACTGTTTGAAGTGATGGACAGGCGATACCCCAGCAGGGGGATAAAAAGGGACAGGTTCGCTAAGACAGACACACGCCACCCGAGGTAACGAGACCCTGGAAGCGGTGCGCTTCTAACGAGTGGGTGAGAAGTACCGGACAACGACAAGGGTGGAAAGGTACGATCAGCGGGAACCCGGTGTGTGTCCGCCCTTGCCTGGGTGCCGGGTTCACTGCAGAGGATCGACCGCATCTGGAGGAGGGGTCACAGTCGGTGACCTCAGGTGACATCACCAAGGACCTGCCCAAATGCTGTTTGTGAGCCATCTCGCTGGTCTGTGAGTGAAGCTGTGCTGAATGATGAGTTGTTCCTATTCTATGTCTCTCTTCCCCACCTTGTCCATCGCCATGACAACGATTACTGCGAACTGAACTACAAACTGGACTGAACTTTGAGTCATTTTGAAATTGGTCATTTACCCCTAGACAACGATAGAGCTTGATTGATGCTGTTATCTTAATTCTGTGCACATGTGCGTTTATCATCGCTGAACTGTTGCATTTATTATCCTTTCGATTAATGTGTTGCTTGTTTCTTTAATAAAACTTTCTTAGTTCTAGTACTCCAGACTCCAACTGAGTGATCCATTTCTGCTGGTTTGGCAACCCAGTTACGGGGTACGTAACACCACACATTACAACCGTGGTGTGCAGAAGAGCATCTCTGAATGCACAACACATTGAACCTTAAAGTGGAAGCAGAAGACCATAAGTATACATTCAATGGCCACTTTATGAGATACAGGAGGTACCTAGCAAAGCATCCACTGAGGGTACACTTCCTATTATAAATTATAGCATATATTCTGTATGCTGCAACGAAAGAACAAGCTTCATAACTTATGTCAGTGATAATAAACCTGATTTTGATTCTGATTCTGTTGCACCCATAAAAGTGGCTGAGCACAACCTCTGAAATACATCACCTCACTGGCTGCAGGGAGGAACTAACTGGGTTGATCTTTGCGGGTGTTGGGGGGAGCGGTAAGGGATTATCAATGTTTTGGGTTGAAACCCTGCATCAACCTGAAATGTGAACTCTTTATTTCCTCCCACAGATGGGGCTCAACCTGATGAGTTCCTCCGGCAGACTGTGAGAAGAATGAGAAGAGATTCCTCACTTTCAGCACCCTTAATCTCATGTTCTTGATATTTATTGCTTATTTATTTATAGTTGTTGGGTTTTTTTCTTTTTGCATCTGCTGTTTATTGTCTTCTGCACGCTGTTTGATCGCCCTAGTTGGGCAGTCTTTCACTGATTCTGTAATGGTCAGTTTTCTATAGGTTTATTGAGTATGCCCACAAGAAAATGAATCTCAGGGTTGTATATGCTGACATATATATAGGTACCCATTAATCCTGCGAGATCATGGATTTGTGCTTTGGAAGGTTTCCAGGGCGCAGGCCTGGGCAAGGTTGTATGGAAGACCAGCAGTTGGCCATGCTGCAAGTCTCCCCTCTCCATGCCACCGATGTTGTCCAAGGGAAGGGCATTAGGGCCCATACAGCTTGGCACCGGTGTCATTGCAGAGCAATGTGTGGTTAAGTGCCTTGCTCAAGGACACAACATGCTGCCTCAGCTGAGGCTCGAACTAGCGACCTTCAGATCACTAGACCGACGCCTTAACCACTTGTCCACGCGCATATCTGTACTTTGATAATATACTTGCTTTGAACTTTGCACTTTGTGTTGCTCTAGATTCCAGCATCTGCAGCCTCTGGTATCTCCAGTTCTCTCACTGAGTTCTGTCTCCAATGACCATCTCATCAGAGGTCAGTTGGCCGATAGCGCATGCAGGGGATGAAGGACATCCAGATGCCAGACCCCTGCTTCATACTCAAAGGCCAGCGATACGGAGATGGGGGCGAAGGACATCTGTGGTTGCCGGGCTGTCTCAGGTCAGTGGATATCCTCCACAGCCGGAGGCACGAGGGCCAGCCGGACGATTTGAGTCACGGGGTCCCTATTATCAGCTAGTCTGGGAGTCAGCACTGGCGATTAGAGCCTGCAGATCGATCGGAAATCTGCAGGCCTGTTCTGGAATTGGAGGACTGTCCGTGTGTGTGAGAGGAAAGGGGCTGCTTTACTGTTGCTGCTCTGTTGCTTGTTGTATTCTGTGTTGTTCTGCTGAGCATTCTGGGCATGTTACGTTGGCGCCAGAATGCGTGGCGATACTTGTGGGCTGCCCCCAGCCATCCTCGGGCGTGTTGGTTGTTAACACAAACGATGCAGTTCGCTATATGTTTCCATGTACGCGTGATCAATAAATTGGAATCGGAATTGGAATGACTGTCTGGGTCGCTCCTGTTTACAATGACAGCTGATGTCCAATGATCACATTTCCAGCCACCCAGGTTCGATCCTGACCTCGGGTGCTGTTTGAGTGGAATTTGCATCTTCTTCCTGTGACCTCGTGGGATTTCCCCACATCCCAATGTCAGTCTAATAGGTTAATTGGTCTCTATAAAGTGTCCCTAATGTGGGTGGGTGTCAGCTGAAGCAGGGGTTATGGTTTAAGGGAAAGTAAATGGGAGGAATGTCACTTCACTCACCTCAACGCTGAACTAACTCCACACTTTCAGGGACTCTATAATTCATGTTCTCAGTATTACTTATTTACTTCTTTTATTATTTGCATGATTTGTCTTCTTTTGCACATTAGCTGTTTGTCAGGTTTTGGTATTTGTTAGTTTATAAATTCTACTGTATTTCTTCATTTTCATGTAAGTACCTGCCAGAAAATGAGTCTGAAGGTAGTGGCTGGTGACATGTATATACTTTGACAATAAATTTACTTTGAAATTTTGAACTCTGAACTCTGTAAATTGTCCCTAATTGAGCTGAGTGACAGGTGAATTCAGCCTATGGTGTAAAAGAAAACTATGGAGGAGTGCCTTTGTTCTGAGAGCCTGCATGGATTCACCGCCTAAATGAACTCCTTCGATGTGATAAAGTTTATGAGATCACTAGAGCAGAGATTCCCTAATATTGCTATGGTTACTGGCTGATCCTTTCAGATGATGGAACAGAATGTCAGCCTTGGCTAGGTTGGTAGAACTTCTGTCCCTGTATAATAAGCCATCAATAATCCATTTTCTCCCTTCCCCCTTCCCTCGTCCATTCCCCACTCTGGCTTCCCTCTTACGTCTTCCCTTCTCCTCGCCTATCCATTACCTCCCCCAGTGCCCCTCCTCCTTTCCTTTCTCCCATGGTCCACTGTCCTCTCCTATCAGATTCCTTCTTCCTCAGCCCTTTATCTTTTCCACCTATCATCTTGCAGCTTCTTGCTTCATACTCCTTCCCCCACCCACCTACCTTCCCCTTCACTTGGCTTTATTTGTCACTCTCCCCGACCTTCTGGCTTTCTGCCCCGTTCTTTCCTGTCCTGAAAAAGGGTCTCAGCCTGAAACCCCAACTGTTTAGTTTTTCCATAGATGCTGCCAGACCTGTTGAGTTCCTCCAGCATTTTGTGTGTGCTGGTCTGGATTTCTATCACGTGCAGAATCATTTGTGTTTATAATAAGCCAGGGATTCAGCTTCCACAATGGGCTCGTTTGTTGCTTGGAGTAAGGTCAGAGGATGCCTCGTAGTTCCAAGGTCAGAGGATGCCTCGTGGTTCCAATGTCAGAGGGTGCCTCGTGGTTCCAATGTCAGAGGGTGCCTCGTGGTTCCAAGGTCAGAAGATGCCTCGTGGTTCCAATGTCACCCCCAGATTAGGAGGTTGGGAACTATGTCCCACTCAGAAAATTTAATTTATGCCGATGGTTCGGTCCAGTTCCATTATCAGCTGCTGAATCTAACAAAATATTAAACTGATGCTGCATCAGTATTCACAGGGGGGGTGCAGAGGCCCCACAGGGGAGAAGAAACCAGGGTTCACAGATGTGTATTGCATTGAAATTCAGGGCAGCAGGCAGCCCTGTTATTTCCTATCATGCAGGATGGATAGTTAAAATGATAAATCTATAGTGCACCAGTTCACTTATCCATTTATTGCTCGTAAATCCGTTAGGATGTTTATAGCCAGTACCATGGTTTAATCCAGCACCAGAAAAGTCATAAAGGATTACATGAGTGTGTACAAGATGACTAACAAACTAAAATATAGCTTTCAGTAGTTTGCTGCTCGTTCCCAATGCTCTGTCACAACATCAACAGAAAGGCCTTTAGTGTCACTTTATTGTGCGAGGCTGGGACTTCTTTCTGATGCATTTGATGTCTTTGGGTTTATCTTTATTTATGCTTTTACTTAGAGATACAGCACAGTTACAGGCCCTTTTGCCCCACGAGTCCGCACTGCCCAATTAAAACACGTGACCCATTAACCTGATAAACCGCATGTCTTCGGAATGTGGGAGGAAACCGGAGCACCTGGAGGAAACCCACGCGGTCACGGGGAGAACGTACAAATTCCTCGCGGACAGCGATGGGAATTGAACCCATGTCGCCAGTGCTACGCGACTGTGCTGGCATGTGCACTGCTTTCTGACCAACCTCCCCTAGTGGTTTAGTGACCTTTCTAAAAGACCTTTCTAACAGGCACTTTTCCTAACTTTTCGGGAACAATCTTCCTGCATCTAGCCTGTCCAATCCCTTTAGGATCTTATACGTTTCAGGGGGGATCTGATTGAAACGTATAAGATCCTAAAGGGATTGGACAGGCTAGATGCAGAAAGATTGTTCCCGATGTTGGGGAAGTCCAGAACGAGGGGTCACAGTTTGAGGATAGAGGGGAAGCCTTTTAGGACCGAGATTAGGAAAAACTTCTTCACACAGAGAGTGGTGAATCTGTGGAATTCTCTGCCACAGGAAACTGTTGAGGCCAGTTCATTGGCTATGTTTAAGAGGGAGTTAGATATGGCCCTTGTGGCTACAGGGGTCAGGGGGTATGGAGGGAAGGCTGGGGTGGGGTTCTGAGTTGGATGATCAGCCATGATCATAATAAATGGCGGTGCAGGCTCAAAGGGCCGAATGGCCTACTCCTGCACCTATTTTCTATGTTTCTATGTTTCTATGTTTCTAACGCAAACATTTTATTTTGTTAAAATGATAACAAATTCTCAAATCTCCTAAGGTGGAATGTATCACTGAATACAGCCCCATGGATTACTAGACCAACAGTGCATAGCTTCCTTCATCATCTCACTTCAGTAGTTGGTAAGTTGATGGAGAAGATCCTGAGAGGCAGGATTTATGAACATTTGGAGAGGCATAATATGATTAGGAATAGTCAGTTTAGCTTTGTCAAAGACAGATCGTGCCTTACGAGCCTGATTGAATTTTTTGAGTATGTGACTAAACACATTGATGAAGGTAGAGCCGTAGATGTAGTGTATATGGATTCCAGCAAGGCATTTTACAAGGTACCCCATGCAAGGCTTATTGAGAAAGTAAGGAGGCATGGAATCCAAGGGGACATTGCTTTGTGGATCCAGAACTGGCTTGCCCACAGAAGGCAAGGAGTAGTTGTAGACAGGTTATATTCTGCATGGAGGTTGGAGACCAGTGGTGTGCCTCAGAGATCTGTTCTGCGACCCCTTCTTTTTGCGATTTTTATAAGTGACCTGGATGAGGAAGTGGAGGGATGGGTTAGTAAATTTGCTGATGACACAAAGGTTGGGGGTGTTGTGGATAGTGCAGAGGGATGTCAGAGGTTACAACAGGACATTGATAGGATGCAAAACTGGGCTGAGAAGTGGCAGACGGAGTTCTACCCAGATAAGTGTGAGGTGGTTCATTTTGGTAGGTCAAATATGACGGCAGAATATAGTATTAGTGGTAAGATTCTTGGCAGTGTGGAGGATCAGAGGGATCTTGGGGTCCAAGTCCCTCGGACACTCAAAGCTGCTGCACAGGTTGACTCTGTGATTAAGAAGGCATACGGTTCATTGGCCTTCATCAACCATGGGATTAAGTTTAGGAGCCAAGAGGTAATGTTACAGATATATAGGACCCTGATCAGACCCCACTTGGAGTACTGTGCTCAGCTCTGGTCACCTCACTACAAGAAGGACATGGAAATTATGGAAAGGGTGCAGAGGAGATTTACAAGGATTTTGCTTGGATTGGGGAGCATGCCTTATGAGAATGGGTTGAATGAACTCGGCCTTTCCTCCTTAAGAGCGACGGAAGATGAGAGGTGACCTGATAGAGGTGTATAAGATGATGAGAGGCTTTGATTGTGTGGATTGTCAAAGGTTTTTTCCCGGGGGTGAACTGGCTAGCATGAGAGGGCACAGTTTTAAGATGCTTGGAAGTAGGTACAGAGGAGATGTCAGGGGTAAGTTTTTTACGCAGAGAGTGGTGAGTGCGTGGAATGGGCTGCCGGTGACGGTGGTGGAGGCAGATACAACAGGGTCTTTTAAGAGACTCCTGGACAGGTACATGGAGCTTAGAAAAATAGAGGGGTATGGGTAACTCTATAGGTAATTTCTAAAGTAAGTACATGTTTGGCACAGCATTGTGGGCCGAAGGGCCTGTATTGCGCTGTAGGTTTTCTATGTTTCTATGTTTCCTCACCATTGCCCATGCAGTACAACAAGTGATCATGAATGTAAGCCACATGTTGCCCTTTATCATGAAAGGCTTTAAGTGCAAGGGATAAGGAGTACTACAGTTATGCAGGGTCCTGGTGAGACCGCATCTGAAATACTACAAGCAGTTTTGGAGCCCTCACTTAAAATATAATCTATTTGCTATAGAGGGGGTGCACCACAGATTAATTAGATTGATTTTACAGTGGCTGGGTTTCCAAAATGAGGAGCTATTGAGTGGAGATTTTCTTGAAGCCTACAACTCTTAAAAGGCTTAACAGGCTGGATGAAGGGAAAATGTTTCCCCTTCCTGAAGAGTCTACTGTCAGTCACAAAACAAACTGTGAGCAGTTTCAGACTGAAATGAGAGGTTTCTTCACAAAGTATGAGGAATCATTGGAATTCTCCACCACCTAGAGCAGAGACTCCGGACAGCAATTAATAGATATCTAGGTATTAAGGGAATTAAGGGATATGGGGATCATGCGGGAAGTTGGTACGGAGATATGACTTTGAAGAATAATGGCCCAGATCAAATACAATTCCAGGTTCACAATTCTTAGGATCACATGTTCCCATCTTAGGGCAAACATTAGTGGGAAGTTACAGGATTGGGAAGCTTTTAAAGACCAACAGAATGCAACTAAAAAAGCCATCAGGAAAGAAAAGATGAAATATGAAGGTAAACGAGCCAACAATATAAAAGAGGATACCAAAGTTTTTCCAGATATACTTTTTAAAGAATAAGAGAGAGGCGAGAGTGGATATCAAACTGCTGGAAAATGACACTGTAGTAATGGGGGTCAAGGTCATAAGTATTTTGTGTCAATCTTCATTGTGGAAGACACTAGCAATCTGCCAGAAATTCAAAAGTGTCAGGGGACAGAAGTGAGTGTAGTTACTATTACTAAGAAGATGCTTGGGAAGCTGAAAAATCTAAAGGTAGATAAGTCACCTGGACCAGATGGACTACACCACAGGACTCCAAAAGAAGTAGTTCATGAGATTGTGGGGGTATTAGTAGTGATATTTCTGGAATCACCAGATTCTGGAATGTTCCGAAGAAATGGAAAATTGTAAATGTCACTCCACTATCCAAGAAGGGTGAGGGGCAAAGGCCAAGAATTAATAGGCCAGTTACCCTGTCTTCAGTGGTTGGTAAGATGTCGGAGTCCATTATTACGGATGAGGTTTCAGGGTATTTGGAGGCACATGATAAAACAGACTGATATCAGCATGTTTTTTTAAAGGGAAATCTTGCCTGGCAAATCTGTTGGAATATTTTTGAGGAAATAACAGGCAGGATAGACAAAGGAAAGTCAGTGGATGTTGTTCACTTGGATTTTTAGAAGGCCTTTGACAAGGTGCCAAACATGAGACTGCTAAATACGATAAGAGACCGTAGTATTACAGGAAAGATGACAGCATGAATAGAAGAATGGCTAACTGGCAGGAGGGAAAGAACTCAGAGGATCAAAGGAATTGGGGGTCTTCGAGCAGGATCCCCTGCAGGTTAATTTGCAGGTTGTGTCAGTGGTAAGGAAGACAAATACAATGTTATGATTCATTTTGAGAGGATTAGAGTATAAAAATAGGAATGTAATGTTCAGGCTTTATACAGCATTGGTCAGACTGTTTTGGAGAATTGTGAGCAGTTTTGGGTCCTTTATCTAAGAAAGGATGTGCTGGAATTGGAGAGGACCCAGAGGAGATTCACAAGAATGATAATGGGAACAAAATGGTTAACTTATGAAGAGTATCTGACAGCTCTGGCCCTGTATTCAAGAAGTTTAGAAAAATGAGGGTGAATCTCATTGAAATCTATCTAATATTAAATGGCCTAGATGGAATGGACGTGGAGGGGATATTTCCTGTACTGAGTGAGTTTAGCACCATAGGGCACAGCCTCAGAATAGAAGGATATCTCTTTAGAACAGAGATCGGAGGAATTTCTTTAGCCAGAGGGTGGTGAATCTGTGGAATTAATTGCCACAGATGCTGTGGAGACCAAATCATTAGGTATATTTAGAGCAAATGTTGATAGGTTCTTGATAGGTCAGGGCATGAAAGGTTACGAGGAGAAAGCAGAAGAATGGGGTTGAGAGGGAAAATAAATCAGCCATGGTCAAATGGTAGAGCAGACTCAATGGGCCGAATAGCCAAATTCTACTCCTGCATCTTATGTTACAAATTTTCATCAACCAATGCTGATGGAATATATATAAATTGCTCACACTTTCTGAAAAACTGCGGGATTATTAAGAAAGTTTTTCATTTCCGTTAAACACAAATACTAATTTTCCTTGCAACAGCCCCACATTTTGACCCATTCTGGTTTACTACATCCCCTTGACGGGCATTGAAGATAGCTGGCATCAAGGCCTGAAGGTCAAACCCACAATCAGCGAGTCCTGGGGTTTTTACCCAGAGGTTAGCAAAGTCAAAAGGCAAGGTCGAAGGTCCAAGTTGAAAATCTGAAAGGTCAAAAACCAATCTTATTGAGTCCAGAGGTAGATGGTGAGTCCAAGCCAGAGACTGGATGTTAGAGGCCTAATGCCTGCAGGATTGCCAGTGTAGGGCCAATGACTGGAGGCAACCTGTCCTGGAGTAGGAGACTCATGTGTGCGTGTGAGAGAGTGGGAGGGTGAAAAAGGGTCTTGTTTTGTTCTGTTGTTGCTGTTGATTTTGTTGTTCTCTGCTATGTGTTGTGTTGTCACATTGAACATTGTGGGCATGTTCTGTTGGTGCTGGAATGAATGACGACACTTGCGGGCTGTCCTCAGCACATCCATGGGTGTGTTGGTTGTTAATGCAAAAGACACATTTCACTGTATGTTTCCATGTATTTGTAATAAATAAACCTGGGTTTGAATTTTGGCTTCTGGGTCTCGGCCTGTAATTTTCAGGTTGACCACCAGGGTGACCACAAGAGACAAGACCCCAGTGAGCACCTGCAAATAATAGAATCACAAGATGTTTGGCCCATCGGATTTGTGCGGCCCTATCAACAACAGCCCAGTTAGATCCCACTCTTTACCAATTATCTCTTCTGTTGAGGCTTCTTTGGAACCTGTTACCTTGTAGTAGGGTGATCACCTGAGTCGAGCATGAAGTTCTCCTCAGGGATTGTCTATTGGTTGGTCTTTAGGTGGCTGTTGAAGCCAATCTGGGGTCTGCATATATAGAAAACAGCTGTGCATGACTTATTTAATCGTGGGAAGGCTGATGCACAGTCCAGTGGCGAGGAATGCAGGGTGCCACGGTAGTGTAGTGGTCAGTGCAACGCCATTACAGCTTGGGGTGCTCAGAATTCGATTGCGGCACCAGCTGTATGATGTCTACGCTCTCTCCGTGAACGCAAGGCTTTCCTCTCTCAGTCGCAGGTTAATTGGTCATCGTAAATTTTCCTGTCACTAGGTTAGTCTGTTGCTCGGCAGTACGGCCTATTGGGCCAGGGGGCGGGGGGCTTGTTCTGCGCTGCATCACTAAATAAATAAAAATAAATAAGACAACTGGGTGCCTCATTGCTGCAGCCTTCCTCCACCTTCACTCCCATTGTGAGTCATCTCCCGCCAGCTCCACCGCTGAGATTTTGGTTGGGTTGCTCTTTGTCAATTCCCCTCTGACCTTACCACCAAGGAAATAAGTACCAGATGGCTAAGCTCCAAACAGGATCACTCATAGGATCTCAGGAGCTCTCAAGCTTCTCCACCATAACATGATGACCATCCTCAGAGAAGAATCTGTAACCACCATTAAATCAGACAGTTCCAAATCTAGATTGTATAAAGTGCTTTCTAATATCAGCTCGCTGGCCAACTCATATCTGTGCTTTTGGCAATTGTCAAAGCCATTGGCGATAGTCTTTACCTTAAAGTCTTCATTATTTTAACTGCCTTTCGTAAATTCCTCTCAGCTTCCCATCCCAAGAAGAACCCAAGTCAACTTCTCCTGGAGGCACAAGAGACAGTAGATGCTGAAAACTGATTCATAAAAAAATCAAAATGCTGGAGGAACTCAGTAGGTCAGGCAGCAACTGGGGAGGTAGTGCGATGGCCAACATTTTGGGTCAAGAGGGTCCTAATGCAGTGTTTTGACCCAAAACATCTGCTATCCTTCTGCTCCACAGATGCTGCCTGAATGGCTGAGTTCCTCCAGCAGATGGTTTTCAACTTCTCCTGCATCAGTAATCAGTCATCACTGGAACCCTGGAACTGAGCCATTGTCAAAACCTTCCAAAGCCTTATGATTCTTAACCCATGGTGCTCAGACAATACTGCTGGAGTCTCACTAACATGATATTTGGATATAGTATATTTCTGCACTCTTTTACAAATCTAAGAATCATGGGATTTGGGCAATACTGGCCCAGCCAGTATGTATTACCAACTTTAAATCTCTTGAGATGATGACTGAGAACTTCCTTCTTGAACCAAAGTAACCAACGTGGTACTCCCAGAGTGTATAGAGTAGGAGTTGGGCTCCCATCACCATGGTTAACTGCTATGTCAACTTGTCCTACACCTCAAAGGTTTTTGCAGAAACAACCATGGCCTCTTTCTTCCCATTTCCCCCATCCTCTTTGTTGCAACTGTGGCTCAGTTAATACTACTTTTGCCTCTGATTTAGGTGCACCCGAATTCAAGTCTCATTCCAGAGACAAGCTCATTCAGTGTCACACACTCTCATCTACACAGAATGGACACACAGTTGGAGAAGCCATCTTTCAAAAAGGATGCTAGGTTGAGGCTCTAGCTTATATAAAATATCTAATGACTTTATTTGAAGAAGAGCGATGTTCTCTTCAGGTTCCTCACCACACTTAACCCTCAGTCAATAGCACTAGGAACAGATTGTTTTCATCTCAAGGTGTGTGGGAGTTGACTGTGCATTTCCTTCCAAATATACCTCCTCCCATGAAGGCAGCAAATAATAAATGTGCCGACTTCTAGTTCTTCCAACAAAACAGATGGTCCCATGCTCCCTAACAATGAAGTCTTGCTGATTCCAGGTCCTGATGGAAGGTCTCGAACTGAGACATCCTTCTACCTCCAGAGCAGCTGCCTGGCCCACTGAGTACCTCCAGCAGTTTGTTTTTTTTTTGCTCCAGATTCCCACCTCTGCTGTCTCTTTCTGTCTTCATCGAAGTCTGAAAGTCAAGGTAAATTTATTATCGAAGTCAACATATTCAGTGGATTCCAGTAACTGAGCTTTCAGTTAATCGGGGCAGCCGCTAACTTGGGACAACTCTTAAACAACAAAAACTAATTGAGAAAATAGCCAGGCTTCCCTTCATTTTTCACTATGCCACTTAACTTGGGCAGGAGATCGTTGCTGAACAGTTTCTAACTAGCGTCAGTCATATACACTTGTGACACAATGCCATGCTTCAAGCAAACTGTTTTTAAATAGCATCAGGTGCATGTGATTGTGTTCAAAAAGCAGTGATTTTTGTCACTGATAGTCAGCAAGAAATAAGTAGTGAGACAATTCAAAACTATTTTGTTCACTGTGGTTTCAAGCATTCAGACTTGGAGATGCCAGAACCAGCCAGGAGTGAAAGTGAAATGATTTCACTACTTCAACAGGTTAGAAACTATGAAGAATTTGAAGGCATCGACAATCATCTTGAATGTTACAATGAAAATGAAGATTTGGAGAGTACAATCATTCACATCATTATATAAGGGCAGTCCGTTATCTGCGTTGGTGTCCATGCTGGTTTTGTACATTTGCAGTTAAAAGAATGCAATGCAGATGCATTCCTCTAGGGATAAGAATTGGGAATACAGTTTTATAGTACTGCAGTAGTATGGGTAGTGTTCTAATTGGTTCTCAATTCCATCTAAATGCATAGTGTGTTACTCAGTTTGTCTTTTTTTATACCTTTTTAACTATTTCCATGAAACTTTGGCTCATTGGGGAAGCTGCTTAATTGGGCCAAAACGTACTGGAATTAACTGGAATGCACTGTACTACCTTGGCATTCATATACAGGAAAATAACAAAATCCAATAAAATTCATGAAAAACTGTGCATAAATAGACAGACAAACAGCCAAAGTGCTAAAGAAGACAAATTGTGCAATGTATATATTGTGAACGTAAGTTGTAGAGTCTTTAGAAGTGAGATTGTCAGTGTGGAACCACATTCACTCTGAAGAGAAAACCCCTAGCATGCTCATTTTGATAGGCCATGCTCTCTAATTCAGGCAGTATCCAGGTAAATCTCCTCTGCACCCTGTACACGGTTCCAAGATAACCTTCCTGCACCTGTATTCTGCACCTTGACTGAAAACAATCATCTTTTTGCCATCCTAACCACTGAATTGACTTATCCTGCCGTCGTAAGGCTCTGTGGACAAACTCACCCTGTCCTTTGGTTCCTCCATCTTCCTCAGTACCCTTGCTCTTATTGTACATTCCCTACTGTGTTGCTATTGGTTTGTTATTGTCACATGTCCCAAGATACAGCAAGAAGCTTGTCTTGCTTACCATTCACACAGATCAAGTCACTGCACAGTGCATTGAGGTAGAACAAGGTATAGTAACAATATAGAGTGTAAAAGCAGCAGCGCAGATGAACAATAAAGTGCAAGATTACAATGAGGTAGATTGCAAGGTGACGAGTCCATCTTATTGTACAAGAGGCCCTTTCCAGGGTCTGATAACCATGGGATAGAAGCCATCCTTGAGCCTGGTGGAACGTGCTTTCAGGTTTTTGTATCTTCTGCCTGATGGGAGAGGGGAGAGGAGAGAACGTCCAGTGTGAATAGGGTCTTTGACGATGCTGACTGTGTACTGAGGCAGTGAGAAGCATATCTCTGTGCTGAGCTGTGTTCACACTTCCCTTTGGTTCCCTTCCTCCTTACCTTCCTTCCATGGTCCACTGACCACTCCTGTTCGATTCCTTTTTCTTCAGCCTTTTACCTCTTCCTCGTATCACCGCCCAGCTTTTTACTTCATCCATTGTCCCCCACCCACCCTCCTTCCCCCTCATACCTCCTGCCTTTTTAAGCTCCTTCCCCATCTCATTTTGGCTTATGCCACCTTCCATTCCAGTCTTGATGAAGGGTCTCAGCCCTTCCCCAGCATAGATGCTGCCCAACTTCTAGAATATACACTGGCAAAGTGAACATTAAAACATAGATACTGTAACATGAATAAGGCAAAATTAAGTCAATAAAACGATGAAAACAATCAAGTCTTGCTTGACAGAGAAATCACTTGGACTTGGGTAGTGACCTCCTACCCAAGTACCCAAACTGACCTGTTTATATCCAACAGCTGTTAAATATTAAAACTCCCAGCAAGGTGTCCAAGGCTGGTGGCCTTTATTAATTAAAATGTCCTGCAATATTAAATATGAATGAATGCTTGAAAGAACCAGAGGAGAGTACATTCTTAACACCAAAAAACGCTCTCGCATCAAGTGCTGAGCTATTAATCAGCTTCAGTACTTTTCTGATGAATTTTATTGAAAGATCAGAATCAAGTCTTTGTGTGTTTGTGTGTGTGAGAGAGAGACAGACAGACAGATAGATAGAGTACATGTGTGAGAAAGACCATGAGAAACAGGAGCAGAATTCGGCCATTTCTCCCTTTCAGTCTGCTCCCCCATTCTATCATGGCTGATTTATTATCCCTCTCAAACTCATTCTCCTCCTTTCTCACCGTAACTATTGATGCCCTGTCTAATCAAGAGCCTATCCACCTCCATTTTAAATATACACAGTCACTTGACCTCCACAACTGTCTGTGGCAATGGATTCCACAGATTCACTACCCCCTGGCATCTGAGGCTATGCA